>NW_028227297.1:1155879-1205969 GCF_978045245.1 Mus caroli
AATGCACAGTGGAGTACATAGTATATGAGTGAGTTGCACTGAAAAACTTAGAATTTACTGAAAAACCCGCATTAGACGAAATGCACAGTGGAGTACATTGTATATGAGTGAGTTGCACCTAAAAACTTAGAATTTACTGAAAAACCCTCATTAGACGAAATGCACAGTGTAGTACATGGTATATGAGTGAGTTGCACTGAAAAACTTAGAATTTACTGAAAAACCCTCATTAGACGAAATGCACAGTGTAGTACATAGTATATGAGTGAGTTGCACTGAAAAACTTAGAATTTACTGAAAAACCCGCATTAGACGAAATGCACAGTGTAGTACATAGTATATGAGTGAGTTGCACTGAAAAACTTAGAATTTACTGAAAAACCCGCATTAGACGAAATACACAGTGTAGTACATAGTATATGAGTGAGTTGCACTGAAAAACTTAGAATTTACTGAAAAACCCGCATTAGACGAAATGCACAGTGTAGTACATTGAATATGAGTGAGTTGCACTGAAAAACTTAGAATTTACTGAAAAACCCGCATTAGACGAAATGCACAGTGTAGTACATTGTATATGAGTGAGTTGCACTGAAAAACTTAGAATTTACTGAAAAACCCGCATTAGACAAAATGCAGTGAAGTACATAGTATATGAGTGAGTTGTACTGAAAAACTTAGAATTTACTGAAAAACCCGCATTAGACGAAATGCACAGTGTAGTACTTTGTATATGAGTGATTTGCACTGAAAAACTTAGAATTTACTGAAAAACCCGCATTAGACGAAATGCACAGTGTAGTACATAGTATATGAGAGAGTTGCACTGAAAAACTTAGAATTTACTGAAAAACCCGCATTAGACGAAATGCACAGTGTAGTACATTGTATATGAGTGATTTGCACTGAAAAACTTAGAATTTACTGAAAAACCCGCATTAGACGAAATGCACAGTGTAGTACATAGTATATGAGAGAGTTGCACTGAAAAACTTAGAATTTACTGAAAAACCCGCATTAGACGAAATGCACAGTGTAGTACATTGTATATGAGTGAGTTGCACTGAAAAACTTAGAATTTACTGAAAAACCCGCATTAGACGAAATGCACAGTGTAGTACATTGTATATGAGTGAGTTGCACTGAAAAACTTAGAATTTACTGAAAAACCCTCATTAGACGAAATGCACAGTGTAGTACATTGTATATGAGTGAGTTGCACTGAAAAACTTAGAATTTACTGAAAAACCCGCATTAGACGAAATGCACAGTCTAGTACATTTTATATGAATGAGTTGAACTGAAAAACTTAGAATTTACTGAAAAACCCGCATTAGACGAAATGCACAGTGTAGTACATTGTATATGAGTTGCACTGAAAAACTTAGAATTTACTGAAAAACCCGCATTAGACGAAATGCACAGTGTAGTACATTGTATATGAGTGAGTTGCACTGAAAAACTTAGAATTTACTGAAAAACCCGCATTAGACGAAATGCACAGTGTAGTACATTGTATATGAGTGAGTTGCACTGAAAAACTTAGAATTTACTGAAAAACCCGCATTAGACGAAATGCACAGTGTAGTACATTGTATATGAGTGAGTTGCACTGAAAAACTTAGAATTTACTGAAAAACCCGCATTAGACGAAATGCACAGTGTAGTACATTGTATATGAGTGAGTTGCACTGAAAAACTTAGAATTTACTGAAAAACCCGCATTAGACGAAATGCACAGTGTAGTACATAGTATATGAGTGAGTTGCACTGAAAAACTTAGAATTTACTGAAAAACCCGCATTAGACGAAATGCACAGTGTAGTACATAGTATATGAGTGAGTTGCACTGAAAAACTTAGAATTTACTGAAAAACCCTCATTAGACGAAATGCACAGTGTAGTACATTGTACATGAGTGAGTTGCACTGAAAAACTTAGAATTTACTGAAAAACCAGCATTAGACGAAATGCACAGTGTAGTCCATAGTATATGAGTGAGTTGCACTGAAAAACTTAGAATTTACTGAAAAACCCACATTAGACGAAATGCACAGTGTAGTACATTGAATATGAGTGAGTTGCACTGAAAAACTTAGAATTTACTGAAAAACCCACATTAGACGAAATGCACAGTGTAGTACATAGTATATGAGTGAGTTGCACTAAAAAACTTAGAATTTACTGAAAAACCCGCATTAGACGAAATGCACAGTGTAGTACATTGTATATGAGTGAGTTGCACTGAAAAACTTAGAATTTACTGAAAAACCCGCATTAGACGAAATGCACAGTGTAGTATATTGTATATGAGTTAGTTGCACTGAAAAACTTAGAATTTACTGAAAAACCCGCATTAGACGAAATGCACAGTGTAGTACATAGTATATGAGAGAGTTGCACTGATAAAACTTAGAATTTACTGAAAAACCCGCATTAGACAAAATGCACAGTGTAGTACATTGTATATGAGTGAGTTGCACTGAAAAACTTAGAATATACTGAAAAACCCGCATTAGACGAAATGCACAGTGTAGTACATTGTATATGAGTGAGTTGCACTGAAAAACTTAGAATTTACTGAAAAATCCGCATTAGACGAAATGCACAGTGTAGTACATTGTATATGAGTGAGTTGCACTGAAAAACTTAGAATTTACTGAAAAACCCGCATTAGACGAAATGCACAGTGGAGTACATAGTATATGAGTGAGTTGCACTGAAAAACTTAGAATTTACTGAAAAACCCGCATTAGACGAAATGCACAGTGGAGTACATTGTATATGAGTGAGTTGCACCTAAAAACTTAGAATTTACTGAAAAACCCTCATTAGACGAAATGCACAGTGTAGTACATGGTATATGAGTGAGTTGCACTGAAAAATTTAGAATTTACTGAAAAACCCTCATTAGACCTAATGCACAGTGTAGTACATAGTATACGAGTGAGTTGCACTGAAAAACTTAGAATTTACTGAAAAACCCGCATTAGACGAAATGCACAGTGTAGTACATAGTATATGAGTGAGTTGCACTGAAAAACTTAGAATTTACTGAAAAACCCGCATTAGACGAAATACACAGTGTAGTACATAGTATATGAGTGAGTTGCACTGAAAAACTTAGAATTTACTGAAAAACCCGCATTAGACGAAATGCACAGTGTAGTACATTGAATATGAGTGAGTTGCACTGAAAAACTTAGAATTTACTGAAAAACCCGCATTTGACGAAATGCACAGTGTAGTACATTGTATATGAGTGAGTTGCACTGAAAAACTTAGAATTTACTGAAAAACCCGCATTAGACAAAATGCAGTGAAGTACATAGTATATGAGTGAGTTGTACTGAAAAACTTAGAATTTACTGAAAAACCCGCATTAGACGAAATGCACAGTGTAGTACATTGTATATGAGTGAGTTGCACTGAAAAACTTAGAATTTACTGAAAAACCCGCATTAGACGAAATGCACAGTGTAGTACATAGTATATGAGAGAGTTGCACTGAAAAACTTAGAATTTACTGAAAAACCCGCATTAGACGAAATGCACAGTGTAGTACATTGTATATGAGTGATTTGCACTGAAAAACTTAGAATTTACTGAAAAACCCGCATTAGACAAAATGCACAGTGTAGTACATAGTATATGAGAGAGTTGCACTGAAAAACTTAGAATTTACTGAAAAACCCGCATTAGACGAAATGCACAGTGTAGTACATTGTATATGAGTGAGTTGCACTGAAAAACTTAGAATTTACTGAAAAACCCGCATTAGACGAAATGCACAGTGTAGTACATTGTATATGAGTGAGTTGCACTGAAAAACTTAGAATTTACTGAAAAACCCTCATTAGACGAAATGCACAGTGTAGTACATTGTATATGAGTGAGTTGCACTGAAAAACTTAGAATTTACTGAAAAACCCGCATTAGACGAAATGCACAGTCTAGTACATTTTATATGAATGAGTTGAACTGAAAAACTTAGAATTTACTGAAAAACCCGCATTAGACGAAATGCACAGTGTAGTACATTGTATATGAGTTGCACTGAAAAACTTAGAATTTACTGAAAAACCCGCATTAGACGAAATGCACAGTGTAGTACATTGTATATGAGTGAGTTGCACTGAAAAACTTAGAATTTACTGAAAAACCCGCATTAGACGAAATGCACAGTGTAGTACATTGTATATGAGTGAGTTGCACTGAAAAACTTAGAATTTACTGAAAAACCCGCATTAGACGAAATGCACAGTGTAGTACATTGTATATGAGTGAGTTGCACTGAAAAACTTAGAATTTACTGAAAAACCCGCATTAGACGAAATGCACAGTGTAGTACATTGTATATGAGTGAGTTGCACTGAAAAACTTAGAATTTACTGAAAAACCCTCATTAGACGAAATGCACAGTGTAGTACATAGTATATGAGTGAGTTGCACTGAAAAACTTAGAATTTACTGAAAAACCCGCATTAGACGAAATGCACAGTGTAGTACATAGTATATGAGTGAGTTGCACTGAAAAACTTAGAATTTACTGAAAAACCCTCATTAGACGAAATGCACAGTGTAGTACATTGTACATGAGTGAGTTGCACTGAAAAACTTAGAATTTACTGAAAAACCCACATTAGACGAAATGCACAGTGTAGTACATAGTATATGAGTGAGTTGCACTGAAAAACTTAGAATTTACTGAAAAACCCACATTAGACGAAATGCACAGTGTAGTACATTGAATATGAGTGAGTTGCACTGAAAAACTTAGAATTTACTGAAAAACCCGCATTAGACGAAATGCACAGTGTAGTACATAGTATATGAGTGAGTTGCACTAAAAAACTTAGAATTTACTGAAAAACCCGCATTAGACGAAATGCACAGTGTAGTACATTGTATATGAGTGAGTTGCACTGAAAAACTTAGAATTTACTGAAAAACCCGCATTAGACGAAATGCACAGTGTAGTACATTGTATATGAGTGAGTTGCACTGAAAAACTTAGAATTTACTGAAAAACCCGCATTAGACACAATGCAGTGTAGTACATAGTATATGAGTGAGTTGCACTGAAAAACTTAGAATTTACTGAAAAACCCGCATTAGACGAAATGCACAGTGTAGTACATTGTATATGAGTGAGTTGCACTGAAAAACTTAGAATTTACTGAAAAACCCGCATTAGACGAAATGCACAGTGTAGTACATTGTATATGAGTGAGTTGCACTGAAAAACTTAGAATATACTGAAAAACCCGCATTAGACGAAATGCACAGTGTAGTACATAGTATATGAGTGAGTTGTACTGAAAAACTTAGAATTTACTGAAAAACCCGCATTAGACGAAATGCACAGTGTAGTACATAGTATATGAGTGAGTTGCACTGAAAAACTTAGAAATTACTGAAAAACCCGCATTAGACGAAATGCAGTGTAGTACATAGTATATGAGTGAGTTGCACTGAAAAACTTAGAATTTACTGAAAAACCCGCATTAGACGAAATGCACAGTGTAGTACATTGTATATGAGTGAGTTGCACTGAAAAACTTAGAATTTACTGAAAAACCCGCATTAGACGAAATGCACAGTGTAGTACATTGTATATGAGTGAGTTGCACTGAAAAACTTAGAATATACTGAAAAACCCGCATTAGACGAAATGCACAGTGTAGTACATAGTATATGAGTGAGTTGTACTGAAAAACTTAGAATTTACTGAAAAACCCGCATTAGACGAAATGCACAGTGTAGTACATAGTATATGAGTGAGTTGCACTGAAAAACTTAGAATTTACTGAAAAACCCGCATTAGACGAAATGCACAGTGTAGTACATTGTATATGAGTGAGTTGCACTGAAAAACTTAGAATTTACTGAAAAACCTGCATTAGACGAAATGCACAGTGTAGTACATTGTATATGAGTGAGTTGCACTGAAAAACTTAGAATTTACTGAAAAACCCGCATTAGACGAAATGCAGTGTAGTACATAGTATATGAGTGAGTTGCACTGAAAAACTTAGAATTTACTGAAAAACCCGCATTAGACGAAATGCACAGTGTAGTACATTGTATATGAGTGAGTTGCACTGAAAAACTTAGAATTTACTGAAAAACCCGCATTAGACGAAATGCACAGTGTAGTACATTGTATATGAGTGAGTTGCACTGAAAAACTTAGAATATACTGAAAAACCCGCATTAGACGAAATGCACAGTGTAGTACATAGTATATGAGTGAGTTGTACTGAAAAACTTAGAATTTACTGAAAAACCCGCATTAGACGAAATGCACAGTGTAGTACATAGTATATGAGTGAGTTGCACTGAAAAACTTAGAATTTACTGAAAAACCCGCATTAGACGAAATGCACAGTGTAGTACATTGTATATGAGTGAGTTGCACTGAAAAACTTAGAATTTACTGAAAAACCTGCATTAGACGAAATGCACAGTGTAGTACATTGTATATGAGTGAGTTGCACTGAAAAACTTAGAATTTACTTAAAAACCCACATTAGACGAAATGCACAGTGTAGTACATAGTATATGAGAGAGTTGCACTGAAAAACTTAGAATTTACTGAAAAACCCGCATTAGACGAAATGCACAGTGTAGTACATTGTATATGAGTGAGTTGCACTGAAAAACTTAGAATTTACTGAAAAATCCGCATTAGACGAAATGCACAGTGTAGTACATTGTATATGAGTGAGTTGCACTGAAAAACTTAGAAGTTACTGAAAAACCCGCATTAGACGAAATGCACAGTGTAGTACATAGTATATGAGTGAGTTGCACTGAAAAACTTAGAATTTACTGAAAAACCCGCATTAGACGAAATGCACAGTGTAGTACATTGTATATGAGTGAGTTGCACTGAAAAACTTAGAATTTACTGAAAAACCCTCATTAGACGAAATGCACAGTGTAGTACATGGTATATGAGTGAGTTGCACTGAAAAACTTAGAATTTACTGAAAAACCCTCATTAGACGAAATGCACAGTGTAGTACATAGTATACGAGTGAGTTGCACTGAAAAACTTAGAATTTACTGAAAAACCCGCATTAGACGAAATGCACAGTGTAGTACATTGTATATGAGTGATTTGCACTGAAAAACTTAGAATTTACTGAAAAACCCGCATTAGACGAAATGCACAGTGTAGTACATAGTATATGAGAGAGTTGCACTGAAAAACTTAGAATTTACTGAAAAACCCGCATTAGACGAAATGCACAGTGTAGTACATTGTATATGAGTGATTTGCACTGAAAAACTTAGAATTTACTGAAAAACCCGCATTAGACGAAATGCACAGTGTAGTACATAGTATATGAGAGAGTTGCACTGAAAAACTTAGAATTTACTGAAAAACCCGCATTAGACGAAATGCACAGTGTAGTACATTGTATATGAGTGAGTTGCACTGAAAAACTTAGAATTTACTGAAATACCCGCATTAGACGAAATGCACAGTGTAGTACATTGTATATGAGTGAGTTGCACTGAAAAACTTAGAATTTACTGAAAAACCCTCATTAGACGAAATGCACAGTGTAGTACATTGTATATGAGTGAGTTGCACTGAAAAACTTAGAATTTACTGAAAAACCCTCATTAGACGAAATGCACAATGTAGTTCATAGTATATGAGTGAGTTGCACTGAAAAACTTAGAATTTACTGAAAAACCCGCATTAGACGAAATGCACAGTGTAGTACATAGTATATGAGTGAGTTGCACTGAAAAACTTAGAATTTACTGAAAAACCCGCATTAGACGAAATGCACAGTGTAGTACATAGTATATGAGTGAGTTGCACTGAAAAACTTAGAATTTACTGAAAAACCCTCATTAGACGAAATGCACAGTGTAGTACATTGAATATGAGTGAGTTGCACTGAAAAACTTAGAATTTACTGAAAAACCCGCATTAGACGAAATGCACAGTGTAGTACATAGTATATGAGTGAGTTGCACTAAAAAACTTAGAATTTACTGAAAAACCCGCATTAGACGAAATACACAGTGTAGTACATTGTATATGAGTGAGTTGCACTGAAAAACTTAGAATTTACTGAAAAACCCGCATTAGACGAAATGCACAGTGTAGTACATTGTATATGAGTGAGTTGCACTGAAAAACTTAGAATTTACTGAAAAACCCGCATTAGACGAAATGCAGTGTAGTACATAGTATATGAGTGAGTTGCACTGAAAAACTTAGAATTTACTGAAAAACCCGTATTAGACGAAATGCACAGTGTAGTACATTGTATATGAGTGAGTTGCACTGAAAAACCTAGAATTTACTGAAAAACCCGCATTAGACCAAATGCACAGTGTAGTACATTGTATATGAGTGAGTTGCACTGAAAAACTTAGAATATACTGAAAAACCCGCATTAGACGAAATGCACAGTGTAGTACATTGTATATGAGTGAGTTGTACTGAAAAACTTAGAATTTACTGAAAAACCCGCATTAGACGAAATGCACAGTGTAGTACATAGTATATGAGAGAGTTGCACTGAAAAACTTAGAATTTACTGAAAAACCCGCATTAGACGAAATGCACAGTGTAGTACATTGTATATGAGTGAGTTGCACTGAAAAACTTAGAATTTACTGAAAAATCGGCATTAGACGAAATGCACAGTGTAGTACATTGTATATGAGTGAGTTGCACTGAAAAACTTAGAATTTACTGAAAAACCCGCATTAGACGAAATGCACAGTGTAGTACATAGTATATGAGTGAGTTGCACTGAAAAACTTAGAATTTACTGAAAAACCCGCATTAGACGAAATGCACAGTGTAGTACATTGTATATGAGTGAGTTGCACTGAAAAACTTAGAATTTATGAAAAACCCTCATTAGACGAAATGCACAGTGTAGTACATGGTATACGAGTGAGTTGCACTGAAAAACTTAGAATTTACTGAAAAACCCTCATTAGACGAAATGCACAGTGTAGTACATAGTATACGAGTGAGTTGCACTGAAAAACTTAGAATTTACTGAAAAACCCGCATTAGACGAAATGCACAGTGTAGTACATAGTATATGAGTGAGTTGCACTGAAAAACTTAGAATTTACTGAAAAACCCGCATTAGACGAAATGCACAGTGTAGTACATAGTATATGAGTGAGTTGCACTGAAAAACTTAGAATTTACTGAAAAACCCTCATTAGACGAAATGCACAGTGTAGTACATTGTACATGAGTGAGTTGCACTGAAAAACTTAGAATTTACTGAAAAACCCGCATTAGACGAAATGCACAGTGTAGTCCATAGTATATGAGTGAGTTGCACTGAAAAACTTAGAATTTACTGAAAAACCCGCATTAGACGAAATGCACAGTGTAGTACATTGAATATGAGTGAGTTGCACTGAAAAACTTAGAATTTACTGAAAAACCCGCATTAGACGAAATGCACAGTGTAGTACATAGTATATGAGTGAGTTGCACTAAAAAACTTAGAATTTACTGAAAAACCCGCATTAGACGAAATGCACAGTGTAGTACATTGTATATGAGTGAGTTGCACTGAAAAACTTAGAATTTACTGAAAAACCCGCATTAGACGAAATGCACAGTGTAGTACATTGTATATGAGTGAGTTGCACTGAAAAACTTAGAATTTACTGAAAAACCCGCATTAGACGAAATGCAGTGTAGTACATAGTATATGAGTGAGTTGCACTGAAAAACTTAGAATTTACTGAAAAACCCGCATTAGACGAAATGCACAGTGTAGTACATTGTATATGAGTTAGTTGCACTGAAAAACTTAGAATTTACTGAAAAACCCGCATTAGACGAAATGCACAGTGTAGTACATAGTATATGAGAGAGTTGCACTGATAAAACTTAGAATTTACTGAAAAACCCGCATTAGACAAAATGCACAGTGTAGTACATTGTATATGAGTGAGTTGCACTGAAAAACTTAGAATATACTGAAAAACCCGCATTAGACGAAATGCACAGTGTAGTACATTGTATATGAGTGAGTTGCACTGAAAAACTTAGAATTTACTGAAAAATCCGCATTAGACGAAATGCACAGTGTAGTACATTGTATATGAGTGAGTTGCACTGAAAAACTTAGAATTTACTGAAAAACCCGCATTAGACGAAATGCACAGTGAAGTACATAGTATATGAGTGAGTTGCACTGAAAAACTTAGAATTTACTGAAAAACCCGCATTAGACGAAATGCACAGTGGAGTACATTGTATATGAGTGAGTTGCACCTAAAAACTTAGAATTTACTGAAAAACCCTCATTAGACGAAATGCACAGTGTAGTACATAGTATATGAGTGAGTTGCACTGAAAAACTTAGAATTTACTGAAAAACCCGCATTAGACGAAATGCACAGTGTAGTACATTGAATATGAGTGAGTTGCACTGAAAAACTTAGAATTTACTGAAAAACCCGCATTAGACGAAATGCACAGTGTAGTACATTGTATATGAGTGAGTTGCACTGAAAAACTTAGAATTTACTGAAAAACCCGCATTAGACAAAATGCAGTGAAGTACATAGTATATGAGTGAGTTGTACTGAAAAACTTAGAATTTACTGAAAAACCCGCATTAGACGAAATGCACAGTGTAGTACATTGTATATGAGTGATTTGCACTGAAAAACTTAGAATTTACTGAAAAACCCGCATTAGACGAAATGCACAGTGTAGTACATAGTATATGAGAGAGTTGCACTGAAAAACTTAGAATTTACTGAAAAACCCGCATTAGACGAAATGCACAGTGTAGTACATTGTATATGAGTGATTTGCACTGAAAAACTTAGAATTTACTGAAAAACCCGCATTAGACGAAATGCACAGTGTAGTACATAGTATATGAGAGAGTTGCACTGAAAAACTTAGAATTTACTGAAAAACCCGCATTAGACGAAATGCACAGTGTAGTACATTGTATATGAGTGAGTTGCACTGAAAAACTTAGAATTTACTGAAAAACCCGCATTAGACGAAATGCACAGTGTAGTACATTGTATATGAGTGAGTTGCACTGAAAAACTTAGAATTTACTGAAAAACCCTCATTAGACGAAATGCACAGTGTAGTACATTGTATATGAGTGAGTTGCACTGAAAAACTTAGAATTTACTGAAAAACCCGCATTAGACGAAATGCACAGTCTAGTACATTTTATATGAATGAGTTGAACTGAAAAACTTAGAATTTACTGAAAAACCCGCATTAGACGAAATGCACAGTGTAGTACATTGTATATGAGTTGCACTGAAAAACTTAGAATTTACTGAAAAACCCGCATTAGACGAAATGCACAGTGTAGTACATTGTATATGAGTGAGTTGCACTGAAAAACTTAGAATTTACTGAAAAACCCGCATTAGACGAAATGCACAGTGTAGTACATTGTATATGAGTGAGTTGCACTGAAAAACTTAGAATTTACTGAAAAACCCGCATTAGACGAAATGCACAGTGTAGTACATTGTATATGAGTGAGTTGCACTGAAAAACTTAGAATTTACTGAAAAACCCGCATTAGACGAAATGCACAGTGTAGTACATTGTATATGAGTGAGTTGCACTGAAAAACTTAGAATTTACTGAAAAACCCTCATTAGACGAAATGCACAGTGTAGTACATAGTATATGAGTGAGTTGCACTGAAAAACTTAGAATTTACTGAAAAACCCGCATTAGACGAAATGCACAGTGTAGTACATAGTATATGAGTGAGTTGCACTGAAAAACTTAGAATTTACTGAAAAACCCTCATTAGACGAAATGCACAGTGTAGTACATTGTATATGAGTGAGTTGCACTGAAAAACTTAGAATTTACTGAAAAACCCGCATTAGACGAAATGCACAGTGTAGTACATTGAATATGAGTGAGTTGCACTGAAAAACTTAGAATTTACTGAAAAACCCGCATTAGACGAAATGCACAGTGTAGTACATAGTATATGAGTGAGTTGCACTGAAAAACTTAGAATTTACTGAAAAACCCGCATTAGACGAAATGCACAGTGTAGTACATTGAATATGAGTGAGTTGCACTGAAAAACTTAGAATTTACTGAAAAACCCGCATTAGACGAAATGCACAGTGTAGTACATTGTATATGAGTGAGTTGCACTGAAAAACTTAGAATTTACTGAAAAACCCGCATTAGACAAAATGCAGTGAAGTACATAGTATATGAGTGAGTTGTACTGAAAAACTTAGAATTTACTGAAAAACCCGCATTAGACGAAATGCACAGTGTAGTACATTGTATATGAGTGATTTGCACTGAAAAACTTAGAATTTACTGAAAAACCCGCATTAGACGAAATGCACAGTGTAGTACATAGTATATGAGAGAGTTGCACTGAAAAACTTAGAATTTACTGAAAAACCCGCATTAGACGAAATGCACAGTGTAGTACATTGTATATGAGTGATTTGCACTGAAAAACTTAGAATTTACTGAAAAACCCGCATTAGACAAAATGCACAGTGTAGTACATAGTATATGAGAGAGTTGCACTGAAAAACTTAGAATTTACTGAAAAACCCGCATTAGACGAAATGCACAGTGTAGTACATTGTATATGAGTGAGTTGCACTGAAAAACTTAGAATTTACTGAAAAACCCGCATTAGACGAAATGCACAGTGTAGTACATTGTATATGAGTGAGTTGCACTGAAAAACTTAGAATTTACTGAAAAACCCTCATTAGACGAAATGCACAGTGTAGTACATTGTATATGAGTGAGTTGCACTGAAAAACTTAGAATTTACTGAAAAACCCGCATTAGACGAAATGCACAGTCTAGTACATTTTATATGAATGAGTTGAACTGAAAAACTTAGAATTTACTGAAAAACCCGCATTAGACGAAATGCACAGTGTAGTACATTGTATATGAGTTGCACTGAAAAACTTAGAATTTACTGAAAAACCCGCATTAGACGAAATGCACAGTGTAGTACATTGTATATGAGTGAGTTGCACTGAAAAACTTAGAATTTACTGAAAAACCCGCATTAGACGAAATGCACAGTGTAGTACATTGTATATGAGTGAGTTGCACTGAAAAACTTAGAATTTACTGAAAAACCCGCATTAGACGAAATGCACAGTGTAGTACATTGTATATGAGTGAGTTGCACTGAAAAACTTAGAATTTACTGAAAAACCCGCATTAGACGAAATGCACAGTGTAGTACATTGTATATGAGTGAGTTGCACTGAAAAACTTAGAATTTACTGAAAAACCCTCATTAGACGAAATGCACAGTGTAGTACATAGTATATGAGTGAGTTGCACTGAAAAACTTAGAATTTACTGAAAAACCCGCATTAGACGAAATGCACAGTGTAGTACATTGTATATGAGTGAGTTGCACTGAAAAACTTAGAATTTACTGAAAAACCCGCATTAGACGAAATGCACAGTGTAGTACATAGTATATGAGAGAGTTGCACTGAAAAACTTAGAATTTACTGAAAAACCCGCATTAGACGAAATGCACAGTGTAGTACATTGTATATGAGTGAGTTGCACTGAAAAACTTAGAATATACTGAAAAACCCGCATTAGACGAAATGCACAGTGTAGTACATAGTATATGAGTGAGTTGTACTGAAAAACTTAGAATTTACTGAAAAACCCACATTAGACGAAATGCACAGTGTAGTACATAGTATATGAGTGAGTTGCACTGAAAAACTTAGAATTTACTGAAAAACCCGCATTAGACGAAATGCACAGTGTAGTACATTGTATATGAGTGAGTTGCACTGAAAAACTTAGAATTTACTGAAAAACCTGCATTAGACGAAATGCACAGTGTAGTACATTGTATATGAGTGAGTTGCACTGAAAAACTTAGAATTTACTTAAAAACCCACATTAGACGAAATGCACAGTGTAGTACATAGTATATGAGAGAGTTGCACTGAAAAACTTAGAATTTACTGAAAAACCCGCATTAGACGAAATGCACAGTGTAGTACATTGTATATGAGTGAGTTGCACTGAAAAACTTAGAATTTACTGAAAAATCCGCATTAGACGAAATGCACAGTGTAGTACATTGTATATGAGTGAGTTGCACTGAAAAACTTAGAATTTACAGAAAAACCCGCATTAGACGAAATGCACAGTGTAGTACATAGTATAAGAGTGAGTTGCACTGAAAAACTTAGAATTTACTGAAAAACCCGCATTAGACGAAATGCACAGTGTAGTACATTGTATATGAGTGAGTTGCACTGAAAAACTTAGAATTTACTGAAAAACCCTCATTAGACGAAATGCACAGTGTAGTACATGGTATATGAGTGAGTTGCACTGAAAAACTTAGAATTTACTGAAAAACCCTCATTAGACGAAATGCACAGTGTAGTACATAGTATACGAGTGAGTTGCACTGAAAAACTTAGAATTTACTGAAAAACCCGCATTAGACGAAATGCACAGTGTAGTACATAGTATATGAGTGAGTTGCACTGAAAAACTTAGAATTTACTGAAAAACCCGCATTAGACGAAATGCACAGTGTAGTACATAGTATATGAGTGAGTTGCACTGAAAAACTTAGAATTTACTGAAAAACCCCCATTAGACGAAATGCACAGTGTAGTACATTGAATATGAGTGAGTTGCACTGAAAAACTTAGAATTTACTGAAAAACCCGCATTAGACGAAATGCACAGTGTAGTACATTGTATATGAGTGAGTTGCACTGAAAAACTTAGAATTTACTGAAAAACCCGCATTAGACAAAATGCAGTGAAGTACATAGTATATGAGTGAGTTGTACTGAAAAACTTAGAATTTACTGAAAAACCCGCATTAGACGAAATGCACAGTGTAGTACATTGTATATGAGTGATTTGCACTGAAAAACTTAGAATTTACTGAAAAACCCGCATTAGACGAAATGCACAGTGTAGTACATAGTATATGAGAGAGTTGCACTGAAAAACTTAGAATTTACTGAAAAACCCGCATTAGACGAAATGCACAGTGTAGTACATTGTATATGAGTGATTTGCACTGAAAAACTTAGAATTTACTGAAAAACCCGCATTAGACGAAATGCACAGTGTAGTACATAGTATATGAGAGAGTTGCACTGAAAAACTTAGAATTTACTGAAAAACCCGCATTAGACGAAATGCACAGTGTAGTACATTGTATATGAGTGAGTTGCACTGAAAAACTTAGAATTTACTGAAATACCCGCATTAGACGAAATGCACAGTGTAGTACATTGTATATGAGTGAGTTGCACTGAAAAACTTAGAATTTACTGAAAAACCCTCATTAGACGAAATGCACAGTGTAGTACATTGTATATGAGTGAGTTGCACTGAAAAACTTAGAATTTACTGAAAAACCTTCATTAGACGAAATGCACAATGTAGTTCATAGTATATGAGTGAGTTGCACTGAAAAACTTAGAATTTACTGAAAAACCCGCATTAGACGAAATGCACAGTGTAGTACATAGTATATGAGTGAGTTGCACTGAAAAACTTAGAATTTACTGAAAAACCCGCATTAGACGAAATGCACAGTGTAGTACATAGTATATGAGTGAGTTGCACTGAAAAACTTAGAATTTACTGAAAAACCCTCATTAAACGAAATGCACAGTGTAGTACATTGTATTTGAGTGAGTTGCACTGAAAAACTTAGAATTTACTGAAAAACCCGCATTAGACGAAATGCAGTGTAGTACATAGTATATGAGTGAGTTGCACTGAAAAACTTAGAATTTACTGAAAAACCCGTATTAGACGAAATGCACAGTGTAGTACATTGTATATGAGTGAGTTGCACTGAAAAACCTAGAATTTACTGAAAAACCCGCATTAGACCAAATGCACAGTGTAGTACATTGTATATGAGTGAGTTGCACTGAAAAACTTAGAATATACTGAAAAACCCGCATTAGACGAAATGCACAGTGTAGGACATTGTATATGAGTGAGTTGTACTGAAAAACTTAGAATTTACTGAAAAACCCGCATTAGACGAAATGCACAGTGTAGTACATAGTATATGAGAGAGTTGCACTGAAAAACTTAGAATTTACTGAAAAACCCGCATTAGACGAAATGCACAGTGTAGTACATTGTATATGAGTGAGTTGCACTGAAAAACTTAGAATTTACTGAAAAATCGGCATTAGACGAAATGCACAGTGTAGTACATTGTATATGAGTGAGTTGCACTGAAAAACTTAGAATTTACTGAAAAACCCGCATTAGACGAAATGCACAGTGTAGTACATAGTATATGAGTGAGTTGCACTGAAAAACTTAGAATTTACTGAAAAACTCGCATTAGACGAAATGCACAGTGTAGTACATTGTATATGAGTGAGTTGCACTGAAAAACTTAGAATTTACTGAAAAACCCTCATTAGACGAAATGCACAGTGTAGTACATGGTATACGAGTGAGTTGCACTGAAAAACTTAGAATTTACTGAAAAACCCTCATTAGACGAAATGCACAGTGTAGTACATAGTATACGAGTGAGTTGCACTGAAAAAATTAGAATTTACTGAAAAACCCGCATTAGACGAAATGCACAGTGTAGTACATAGTATATGAGTGAGTTGCACTGAAAAACTTAGAATTTACTGAAAAACCCGCATTAGACGAAATGCACAGTGTAGTACATAGTATATGAGTGAGTTGCACTGAAAAACTTAGAATTTACTGAAAAACCCGCATTAGACGAAATGCACAGTGTAGTACATTGTATATTTGTGAGTTGCACTGAAAAACTTAGAATTTACTGAAAAATCCGCATTAGACGAAATGCACAGTGTAGTACATAGTATATGAGAGAGTTGCACTGAAAAACTTAGAATTTACTGAAAAACCCGCATTAGACGAAATGCACAGTGTAGTACATTGTATATGAGTGAGTTGCACTGAAAAACTTAGAATATACTGAAAAACCCGCATTAGACGAAATGCACAGTGTAGTACATTGTATATGAGTGAGTTGTACTGAAAAACTTAGAATTTACTGAAAAACCCGCATTAGACAAAATGCACAGTGTAGTACATAGTATATGAGAGAGTTGCACTGAAAAACTTAGAATTTACTGAAAAACCCGCATTAGTCGAAATGCACAGTGTAGTACATTGTATATGAGTGAGTTGCACTGAAAAACTTAGAATTTACTGAAAAATCGGCATTAGACGAAATGCACAGTGTAGTACATTGTATATGAGTGAGTTGCACTGAAAAACTTAGAATTTACTGAAAAACCCGCATTAGACGAAATGCACAGTGTAGTACATAGTATATGAGTGAGTTGCACTGAAAAACTTAGAATTTACTGAAAAACCCGCATTAGACGAAATGCACAGTGTAGTACATTGTATATGAGTGAGTTGCACTGAAAAACTTAGAATTTACTGAAAAACCCTCATTAGACGAAATGCACAGTGTAGTACATGGTATACGAGTGAGTTGCACTGAAAAACTTAGAATTTACTGAAAAACCCTCATTAGACGAAATGCACAGTGTAGTATATAGTATACGAGTGAGTTGCACTGAAAAACTTAGAATTTACTGAAAAACCCGCATTAGACGAAATGCACAGTGTAGTACATAGTATATGGGTGAGTTGCACTGAAAAACTTAGAATTTACTGAAAAACCCGCATTAGACGAAATGCACAGTGTAGTACATAGTATATGAGTGAGTTGCACTGAAAAACTTAGAATTTATTGAAAAACCCGCATTAGACGAAATGCACAGTGTAGTACATTGTATATGAGTGAGTTGCACTGAAAAACTTAGAATTTACTGAAAAATCCGCATTAGACGAAATGCACAGTGTAGTACATTGTATATGAGTGAGTTGCACTGAAAAACTTAGAATTTACTGAAAAACCCGCATTAGACGAAATGCACAGTGTAGTACATAGTATATGAGTGAGTTGCACTGAAAAACTTAGAATTTACTGAAAAACCCGCATTAGACGAAATGCACAGTGTAGTACATTGTATATGAGTGAGTTGCACTGAAAAACTTAGAATTTACTGAAAAACCCTCATTAGACGAAATGCACAGTGTAGTACATGGTATATGAGTGAGTTGCACTGAAAAACTTAGAATTTACTGAAAAACCCTCATTAGACGAAATGCACAGTGTAGTACATAGTATACGAGTGAGTTGCACTGAAAAACTTAGAATTTACTGAAAAACCCGCATTAGACGAAATGCACAGTGTAGTACATAGTATATGAGTGAGTTGCACTGAAAAACTTAGAATTTACTGAAAAACCCGCATTAGACGAAATGCACAGTGTAGTACATAGTATATGAGTGAGTTGCACTGAAAAACTTAGAATTTACTGAAAAACCCGCATTAGACGAAATGCACAGTGTAGTACATTGAATATGAGTGAGTTGCACTGAAAAACTTAGAATTTACTGAAAAACCCGCATTAGACGAAATGCACAGTGTAGTACATTGTATATGAGTGAGTTGCACTGAAAAACTTAGAATTTACTGAAAAACCCGCATTAGACAAAATGCAGTGAAGTACATAGTATATGAGTGAGTTGTACTGAAAAACTTAGAATTTACTGAAAAACCCGCATTAGACGAAATGCACAGTGTAGTACATTGTATATGAGTGATTTGCACTGAAAAACTTAGAATTTACTGAAAAACCCGCATTAGACGAAATGCACAGTGTAGTACATAGTATATGAGAGAGTTGCACTGAAAAACTTAGAATTTACTGAAAAACCCTCATTAGACGAAATGCACAGTGTAGTACATGGTATACGAGTGAGTTGCACTGAAAAACTTAGAATTTACAAAAACCCTCATTAGAGGAAATGCACAGTGTAGTACATAGTATACGAGTGAGTTGCACTGAAAAACTTAGAATTTACTGAAAAACCCGCATTAGACGAAATGCACAGTGTAGTACATAGTATATGAGTGAGTTGCACTGAAAAACTTAGAATTTACTGAAAAACCCGCATTAGACGAAATGCACAGTGTAGTACATAGTATATGAGTGAGTTGCACTGAAAAACTTAGAATTTACTGAAAAACCCGCATTAGACGAAATGCACAGTGTAGTACATTGAATATGAGTGAGTTGCACAGAAAAACTTAGAATTTACTGAAAAACCCGCATTAGACGAAATGCACAGTGTAGTACATTGTATATGAGTGAGTTGCACTGAAAAACTTAGAATTTACTGAAAAACCCGCATTAGACAAAATGCAGTGTAGTACATATTATATGAGTGAGTTGTACTGAAAAACTTAGAATTTACTGAAAAACCCGCATTAGACGAAATGCACAGTGTAGTACATTGTATACGAGTGAGTTGCACTGAAAAACTTAGAATTTACTGAAAAACCCGCATTAGACGAAATGCACAGTGTAGTACATAGTATACGAGTGAGTTGCACTGAAAAACTTAGAATTTACTGAAAAACCCGCATTACACGAAATGCACAGTGTAGTACATAGTATATGAGTGAGTTGCACTGAAAAACTTAGAATTTACTGAAAAACCCGCATTAGACGAAATGCACAGTGTAGTACATAGTATATGAGTGAGTTGCACTGAAAAACTTAGAATTTACTGAAAAACCCGCATTAGACGAAATGCACAGTGTAGTACATTGTATATGAGTGAGTTGCACTGAAAAACTTAGAATTTACTGAAAAATCCGCATTAGACGAAATGCACAGTGTAGTACATTGTATATGAGTGAGTTGCACTGAAAAACTTAGAATTTACTGAAAAACCCGCATTAGACGAAATGCACAGTGTAGTACATAGTATATGAGTGAGTTGCACTGAAAAACTTAGAATTTACTGAAAAACCCGCATTAGACGAAATGCACAGTGTAGTACATTGTATATGAGTGAGTTGCACTGAAAAACTTAGAATTTACTGAAAAACCCTCATTAGACGAAATGCACAGTGTAGTACATGGTGTATGAGTGAGTTGCACTGAAAAACTTAGAATTTACTGAAAAACCCTCATTAGACGAAATGCACAGTGTAGTACATAGTATACGAGTGAGTTGCACTGAAAAACTTAGAATTTACTGAAAAACCCGCATTAGACGAAATGCACAGTGTAGTACATAGTATATGAGTGAGTTGCACTGAAAAACTTAGAATTTACTGAAAAACCCGCATTAGACGAAATGCACAGTGTAGTACATAGTATATGAGTGAGTTGCACTGAAAAACTTAGAATTTACTGAAAAACCCGCATTAGACGAAATGCACAGTGTAGTACATTGAATATGAGTGAGTTGCACTGAAAAACTTAGAATTTACTGAAAAACCCGCATTAGACGAAATGCACAGTGTAGTACATTGTATATGAGTGAGTTGCACTGAAAAACTTAGAATTTACTGAAAAACCCGCATTAGACAAAATGCAGTGAAGTACATAGTATATGAGTGAGTTGTACTGAAAAACTTAGAATTTACTGAAAAACCCGCATTAGACGAAATGCACAGTGTAGTACATTGTATATGAGTGATTTGCACTGAAAAACTTAGAATTTACTGAAAAACCCGCATTAGACGAAATGCACAGTGTAGTACATAGTATATGAGAGAGTTGCACTGAAAAACTTAGAATTTACTGAAAAACCCGCATTAGACGAAATGCACAGTGTAGTACATTGTATATGAGTGATTTGCACTGAAAAACTTAGAATTTACTGAAAAACCCGCATTAGACGAAATGCACAGTGTAGTACATAGTATATGAGAGAGTTGCACTGAAAAACTTAGAATTTACTGAAAAACCCGCATTAGACGAAATGCACAGTGTAGTACATTGTATATGAGTGAGTTGCACTGAAAAACTTAGAATTTACTGAAATACCCGCATTAGACGAAATGCACAGTGTAGTACATTGTATATGAGTGAGTTGCACTGAAAAACTTAGAATTTACTGAAAAACCCGCATTAGACGAAATGCACAGTGTAGTACATAGTATATGAGAGAGTTGCACTGAAAAACTTAGAATTTACTGAAAAACCCTCATTAGACGAAATGCACAGTGTAGTACATGGTATACGAGTGAGTTGCACTGAAAAACTTAGAATTTACTGAAAAACCCTCATTAGACGAAATGCACAGTGTAGTACATAGTATACGAGTGAGTTGCACTGAAAAACTTAGAATTTACTGAAAAACCCGCATTAGACGAAATGCACAGTGTAGTACATAGTATATGAGTGAGTTGCACTGAAAAACTTAGAATTTACTGAAAAACCCGCATTAGACGAAATGCACAGTGTAGTACATAGTATATGAGTGAGTTGCACTGAAAAACTTAGAATTTACTGAAAAACCCGCATTAGACGAAATGCACAGTGTAGTACATTGAATATGAGTGAGTTGCACAGAAAAACTTAGAATTTACTGAAAAACCCGCATTAGACGAAATGCACAGTGTAGTACATTGTATATGAGTGAGTTGCACTGAAAAACTTAGAATTTACTGAAAAACCCGCATTAGACAAAATGCAGTGTAGTACATAGTATATGAGTGAGTTGTACTGAAAAACTTAGAATTTACTGAAAAACCCGCATTAGACGAAATGCACAGTGTAGTACATTGTTATGAGTGAGTTGCACAGAAAAACTTAGAATTTACTGAAAAACCCGCATTAGACGAAATGCACAGTGTAGTACATTGTATATGAGTGAGTTGCACTGAAAAACTTAGAATTTACTGAAAAACCCGCATTAGACGAAATGCAGTGTAGTACATAGTATATGAGTGAGTTGCACTGAAATTTTTAGAATTTACTGAAAAACCCGCATTAGACGAAATGCACAGTGTAGTACATTGTATATTTGTGAGTTGCACTGAAAAACTTAGAATTTACTGAAAAACCCGCATTAGACGAAATGCACAGTGTAGTACATAGTATATGAGAGAGTTGCACTGAAAAACTTAGAATTTACTGAAAAACCCGCATTAGACGAAATGCACAGTGTAGTACATTGAATATGAGTGAGTTGCACAGAAAAACTTAGAATTTACTGAAAAACCCGCATTAGACGAAATGCACAGTGTAGTACATTGTATATGAGTGAGTTGCACTGAAAAACTTAGAATTTACTGAAAAACCCGCATTAGACAAAATGCAGTGTAGTACATAGTATATGAGTGAGTTGTACTGAAAAACTTAGAATTTACTGAAAAACCCGCATTAGACGAAATGCACAGTGTAGTACATTGTATATGAGTGAGTTGCACTGAAAAACTTAGAATTTACTGAAAAACCCGCATTAGACGAAATGCACAGTGTAGTACATTGTATATGAGTGAGTTGCACTGAAAAACTTAGAATTTACTGAAAAACCCTCATTAGACGAAATGCACAGTGTAGTACATAGTATACGAGTGAGTTGCACTGAAAAACTTAGAATTTACTGAAAAACCCGCATTAGACGAAATGCACAGTGTAGTACATAGTATATGAGTGAGTTGCACTGAAAAACTTAGAATTTACTGAAAAACCCGCATTAGACGAAATGCACAGTGTAGTACATAGTATATGAGAGAGTTGCACTGAAAAACTTAGAATTTACTGAAAAACCCGCATTAGACGAAATGCACAGTGTAGTACATTGTATATGAGTGAGTTGCACTGAAAAACTTAGAATATACTGAAAAACCCGCATTTGACGAAATGCACAGTGTAGTACATTGTATATGAGTGAGTTGTACTGAAAAACTTAGAAATTATTGAAAAACCCGCATTAGACGAAATGCACAGTGTAGTACATAGTATATGAGAGAGTTGCACTGAAAAACTTAGAATTTACTGAAAAACCCGCATTAGTCGAAATGCACAGTGTAGTACATTGTTTATGAGTGAGTTGCACTGAAAAACTTAGAATTTACTGAAAAATCGGCATTAGACGAAATGCACAGTGTAGTACTTTGTATATGAGTGAGTTGCACTGAAAAACTTAGAATTTACTGAAAAACCCGCATTAGACGAAATGCACAGTGTAGTACATAGTATATGAGTGAGTTGCACTGAAAAACTTAGAATTTACTGAAAAACCTGCATTAGACGAAATGCACAGTGTAGTACATTGTATATGAGTGAGTTGCACTGAAAAACTTAGAATTTACTGAAAAACCCTCATTAGACGAAATGCACAGTGTAGTACATGGTATACGAGTGAGTTGCACTGAAAAACTTAGAATTTACTGAAAAACCCTCATTAGACGAAATGCACAGTGTAGTACATAGTATACGAGTGAGTTGCACTGAAAAACTTAGAATTTACTGAAAAACCCGCATTACACGAAATGCACAGTGTAGTACATAGTATATGAGTGAGTTGCACTGAAAAACTTAGAATTTACTGAAAAACCCGCATTAGACGAAATGCACAGTGTAGTACATAGTATATGAGTGAGTTGCACTGAAAAACTTAGAATTTACTGAAAAACCCGCATTAGACGAAATGCACAGTGTAGTACATTGTATATGAGTGAGTTGCACTGAAAAACTTAGAATTTACTGAAAAATCCGCATTAGACGAAATGCACAGTGTAGTACATTGTATATGAGTGAGTTGCACTGAAAAACTTAGAATTTACTGAAAAACCCGCATTAGACGAAATGCACAGTGTAGTACATAGTATATGAGTGAGTTGCACTGAAAAACTTAGAATTTACTGAAAAACCCGCATTAGACGAAATGCACAGTGTAGTACATTGTATATGAGTGAGTTGCACTGAAAAACTAAGAATTTACTGAAAAACCCTCATTAGACGAAATGCACAGTGTAGTACATGGTATATGAGTGAGTTGCACTGAAAAACTTAGAATTTACTGAAAAACCCTCATTAGAGGAAATGCACAGTGTAGTACATAGTATAAGAGTGAGTTGCACTGAAAAACTTAGAATTTACTGAAAAACCCGCATTAGACGAAATGCACAGTGTAGTACATAGTATATGAGTGAGTTGCACTGAAAAACTTAGAATTTACTGAAAAACCCGCATTAGACGAAATGCACAGTGTAGTACATAGTATATGAGTGAGTTGCACTGAAAAACTTAGAATTTACTGAAAAACCCGCATTAGACGAAATGCACAGTGTAGTACATTGAATATGAGTGAGTTGCACTGAAAAACTTAGAATTTACTGAAAAACCCGCATTAGACGAAATGCACAGTGTAGTACATTGTATATGAGTGAGTTGCACTGAAAAACTTAGAATTTACTGAAAAACCCGCATTAGACAAAATGCAGTGAAGTACATAGTATATGAGTGAGTTGTACTGAAAAACTTAGAATTTACTGAAAAATCGGCATTAGACGAAATGCACAGTGTAGTACATTGTATATGAGTGATTTGCACTGAAAAACTTAGAATTTACTGAAAAACCCGCATTAGACGAAATGCACAGTGTAGTACATAGTATATGAGAGAGTTGCACTGAAAAACTTAGAATTTACTGAAAAACCCGCATTAGACGAAATGCACAGTGTAGTACATTGTATATGAGTGATTTGCACTGAAAAACTTAGAATTTACTGAAAAACCCGCATTAGACGAAATGCACAGTGTAGTACATAGTATATGAGAGAGTTGCACTGAAAAACTTAGAATTTACTGAAAAACCCGCATTAGACGAAATGCACAGTGTAGTACATTGTATATGAGTGAGTTGCACTGAAAAACTTAGAATTTACTGAAATACCCGCATTAGACGAAATGCACAGTGTAGTACATTGTATATGAGTGAGTTGCACTGAAAAACTTAGAATTTACTGAAAAACCCGCATTAGACGAAATGCACAGTGTAGTACATACTATATGAGAGAGTTGCACTGAAAAACTTAGAATTTACTGAAAAACCCTCATTAGACGAAATGCACAGTGTAGTACATTGTATACGAGTGAGTTGCACTGAAAAACTTAGAATTTACTGAAAAACCCTCATTAGACGAAATGCACAGTGTAGTACATAGTATACGAGTGAGTTGCACTGAAAAACTTAGAATTTACTGAAAAACCCGCATTAGACGAAATGCACAGTGTAGTACATAGTATATGAGTGAGTTGCACTGAAAAACTTAGAATTTACTGAAAAACCCGCATTAGACGAAATGCACAGTGTAGTACATAGTATATGAGTGAGTTGCACTGAAAAACTTAGAATTTACTGAAAAACCCGCATTAGACGAAATGCACAGTGTAGTACATTGAATATGAGTGAGTTGCACAGAAAAACTTAGAATTTACTGAAAAACCCGCATTAGACGAAATGCACAGTGTAGTACATTGTATATGAGTGAGTTGCACTGAAAAACTTAGAATTTACTGAAAAACCCGCATTAGACAAAATGCAGTGTAGTACATAGTATATGAGTGAGTTGTACTGAAAAACTTAGAATTTACTGAAAAACCCGCATTAGACGAAATGCACAGTGTAGTACATTGTATATGAGTGAGTTGCACTGAAAAACTTAGAATTTACTGAAAAACCCGCATTAGACGAAATGCACAGTGTAGTACATTGTATATGAGTGAGTTGCACTGAAAAACTTAGAATTTACTGAAAAACCCGCATTAGACGAAATGCAGTGTAGTACATAGTATATGAGTGAGTTGCACTGAAATTCTTAGAATTTACTGAAAAACCCGCATTAGACGAAATGCACAGTGTAGTACATTGTATATTTGTGAGTTGCACTGAAAAACTTAGAATTTACTGAAAAACCCGCATTAGACGAAATGCACAGTGTAGTACATAGTATATGAGAGAGTTGCACTGAAAAACTTAGAATTTACTGAAAAACCCGCATTAGACGAAATGCACAGTGTAGTACATTGTATATGAGTGAGTTGCACTGAAAAACTTAGAATATACTGAAAAACCCGCATTAGACGAAATGCACAGTATAGTACATTGTATATGAGTGAGTTGTACTGAAAAACTTAGAATTTACTGAAAAACCCGCATTAGACGAAATGCACAGTGTAGTACATAGTATATGAGAGAGTTGCACTGAAAAACTTAGAATTTACTGAAAAACCCGCATTAGACGAAATGCACAGTGTAGTACATTGTATATGAGTGAGTTGCACTGAAAAACTTAGAATTTACTGAAAAATCGGCATTAGACGAAATGCACAGTGTAGTACATTGTATATGAGTGAGTTGCACTGAAAAACTTAGAATTTACTGAAAAACCCGCATTAGACGAAATGCACAGTGTAGTACATAGTATATGAGTGAGTTGCACTGAATAACTTAGAATTTACTGAAAAACCCGCATTAGACGAAATGCACAGTGTAGTACATTGTATATGAGTGAGTTGTACTGAAAAACTTAGAATTTACTGAAAAACCCGCATTAGACGAAATGCACAGTGTAGTACAAAGTATATGAGAGAGTTTGCACTGAAAAACTTAGAATTTACTGAAAAACCCGCATTAGACGAAATGCACAGTGTAGTACATTGTATATGAGTGAGTTGCACTGAAAAACTTAGAATTTACTGAAAAATCGGCATTAGACGAAATGCACAGTGTAGTACATTGTATATGAGTGAGTTGCACTGAAAAACTTAGAATTTACTGAAAAACCCGCATTAGACGAAATGCACAGTGTAGTACATAGTATATGAGTGAGTTGCACTGAAAAACTTAGAATTTACTGAAAAACCCGCATTAGACGAAATGCACAGTGTAGTACATTGTATATGAGTGAGTTGCACTGAAAAACTTAGAATTTACTGAAAAACCCGCATTAGACGAAATGCACAGTGTAGTACATAGTATATGAGAGAGTTGCACTGAAAAACTTAGAATTTACTGAAAAACCCGCATTAGACGAAATGCACAGTGTAGTACATTGTATATGAGTGAGTTGCACTGAAAAACTTAGAATATACTGAAAAACCCGCATTAGACGAAATGCACAGTGTAGTACATTGTATATGAGTGAGTTGTACTGAAAAACTTAGAATTTACTGAAAAACCCGCATTAGACGAAATGCACAGTGTAGTACATAGTATATGAGAGAGTTGCACTGAAAAACTTAGAATTTACTGAAAAACCCGCATTAGACGAAATGCACAGTGTAGTACATTGTATATGAGTGAGTTGCACTGAAAAACTTAGAATTTACTGAAAAATCGGCATTAGACGAAATGCACAGTGTAGTACATTGTATATGAGTGAGTTGCACTGAAAAACTTAGAATTTACTGAAAAACCCTCATTAGACGAAATGCACAGTGTAGTACATAGTATACGAGTGAGTTGCACTGAAAAACTTAGAATTTACTGAAAAACCCGCATTAGACGAAATGCACAGTGTAGTACATAGTATATGAGTGAGTTGCACTGAAAAACTTAGAATTTACTGAAAAACCCGCATTAGACGAAATGCACAGTGTAGTACATAGTATATGAGAGAGTTGCACTGAAAAACTTAGAATTTACTGAAAAACCCGCATTAGACTAAATGCACAGTGTAGTACATTGTATATGAGTGAGTTGCACTGAAAAACTTAGAATATACTGAAAAACCCGCATTAGACGAAATGCACAGTGTAGTACATTGTATATGAGTGAGTTGTACTGAAAAACTTAGAATTTACTGAAAAACCCGCATTAGACGAAATGCACAGTGTAGTACATAGTATATGAGAGAGTTGCACTGAAAAACTTAGAATTTACTGAAAAACCCGCATTAGACGAAATGCACAGTGTAGTACATTGTATATGAGTGAGTTGCACTGAAAAACTTAGAATTTACTGAAAAATCGGCATTAGACGAAATGCACAGTGTAGTACATTGTATATGAGTGAGTTGCACTGAAAAGCTTAGAATTTACTGAAAAACCCGCATTAGACGAAATGCACAGTGTAGTACATAGTATATGAGTGAGTTGCACTGAATAACTTAGAATTTACTGAAAAACCCGCATTAGACGAAATGCACAGTGTAGTACATTGTATATGAGTGAGTTGTACTGAAAAACTTAGAATTTACTGAAAAACCCGCATTAGACGAAATGCACAGTGTAGTACAAAGTATATGAGAGAGTTGCACTGAAAAACTTAGAATTTACTGAAAAACCCGCATTAGACGAAATGCACAGTGTAGTACATTGTATATGAGTGAGTTGCACTGAAAAACTTAGAATTTACTGAAAAATCGGCATTAGACGAAATGCACAGTGTAGTACATTGTATATGAGTGAGTTGCACTGAAAAACTTAGAATTTACTGAAAAACCCGCATTAGACGAAATGCACAGTGTAGTACATAGTATATGAGTGAGTTGCACTGAAAAACTTAGAATTTACTGAAAAACCCGCATTAGACGAAATGCACAGTGTAGTACATTGTATATGAGTGAGTTGCACTGAAAAACTTAGAATTTACTGAAAAACCCGCATTAGACGAAATGCACAGTGTAGTACATAGTATATGAGAGAGTTGCACTGAAAAACTTAGAATTTACTGAAAAACCCGCATTAGACGAAATGCACAGTGTAGTACATTGTATATGAGTGAGTTGCACTGAAAAACTTAGAATATACTGAAAAACCCGCATTAGACGAAATGCACAGTGTAGTACATTGTATATGAGTGAGTTGTACTGAAAAACTTAGAATTTACTGAAAAACCCGCATTAGACGAAATGCACAGTGTAGTACATAGTATATGAGAGAGTTGCACTGAAAAACTTAGAATTTACTGAAAAACCCGCATTAGACGAAATGCACAGTGTAGTACATTGTATATGAGTGAGTTGCACTGAAAAACTTAGAATTTACTGAAAAATCGGCATTAGACGAAATGCACAGTGTAGTACATTGTATATGAGTGAGTTGCACTGAAAAACTTAGAATTTACTGAAAAACCCGCATTAGACGAAATGCACAGTGTAGTACATAGTATATGAGTGAGTTGCACTGAATAACTTAGAATTTACTGAAAAACCCGCATTAGACGAAATGCACAGTGTAGTACATTGTATATGAGTGAGTTGCACTGAAAAACTTAGAATTTACTGAAAAACCCTCATTAGACGAAATGCACAGTGTAGTACATGGTATACGAGTGAGTTGCACTGAAAAACTTAGAATTTACTGAAAAACCCTCATTAGACGAAATGCACAGTGTAGTACATAGTATACGAGTGAGTTGCACTGAAAAACTTAGAATTTACTGAAAAACCCGCATTAGACGAAATGCACAGTGTAGTACATAGTATATGAGTGAGTTGCACTGAAAAACTTAGAATTTACTGAAAAACCCGCATTAGACGAAATGCACAGTGTAGTACATAGTATATGAGAGAGTTGCACTGAAAAACTTAGAATTTACTGAAAAACCCGCATTAGACTAAATGCACAGTGTAGTACATTGTATATGAGTGAGTTGCACTGAAAAACTTAGAATATACTGAAAAACCCGCATTAGACGAAATGCACAGTGTAGTACATTGTATATGAGTGAGTTGTACTGAAAAACTTAGAATTTACTGAAAAACCCGCATTAGACGAAATGCACAGTGTAGTACATAGTATATGAGAGAGTTGCACTGAAAAACTTAGAATTTACTGAAAAACCCGCATTAGACGAAATGCACAGTGTAGTACATTGTATATGAGTGAGTTGCACTGAAAAACTTAGAATTTACTGAAAAATCGGCATTAGACGAAATGCACAGTGTAGTACATTGTATATGAGTGAGTTGCACTGAAAAACTTAGAATTTACTGAAAAACCCGCATTAGACGAAATGCACAGTGTAGTACATAGTATATGAGTGAGTTGCACTGAAAAACTTAGAATTTACTGAAAAACCCGCATTAGACGAAATGCACAGTGTAGTACATTGTATATGAGTGAGTTGCACTGAAAAACTTAGAATTTACTGAAAAACCCTCATTAGACGAAATGCACAGTGTAGTACATGGTATACGAGTGAGTTGCACTGAAAAACTTAGAATTTACTGAAAAACCCGCATTAGACGAAATGCACAGTGTAGTACATAGTATATGAGTGAGTTGCACTGAAAAACTTAGAATTTACTGAAAAATCCGCATTAGACGAAATGCACAGTGTAGTACATTGAATATGAGTGAGTTGCACTGAAAAACTTAGAATTTACTGAAAAACCCGCATTAGACGAAATGCACAGTGTAGTACATTGTATATGAGTGAGTTGCACTGAAAAACTTAGAATTTACTGAAAAACCCACATTAGACAAAATGCAGTGTAGTACATAGTATATGAGTGAGTTGTACTGAAACTCTTAGAATTTACTGAAAAACCCGATTAGACGAAATGCACAATGTAGTACATTGTATATGAGTGATTTGCACTGAAAAACTTAGAATTTACTGAAAAACCCGCATTAGACGAAATGCACAGTGTAGTACATAGTATATGAGAGAGTTGCACTGAAAAACTTAGAATTTACTGAAAAACCCGCATTAGACGAAATGCACAGTGTAGTACATTGTATATGAGTGAGTTGCACTGAAAAACTTAGAATATACTGAAAAACCCGCATTAGACGAAATGCACAGTGTAGTACATTGTATATGAGTGAGTTGTACTGAAAAACTTAGAATTTACTGAAAAACCCGCATTAGACGAAATGCACAGTGTAGTACATAGTATATGAGAGAGTTGCACTGAAAAACTTAGAATTTACTGAAAAACCCGCATTAGACGAAATGCACAGTGTAGTACATTGTATATGAGTGAGTTGCACTGAAAAACTTAGAATTTACTGAAAAATCGGCATTAGACGAAATGCACAGTGTAGTACATTGTATATGAGTGAGTTGCACTGAAAAACTTAGAATTTACTGAAAAACCCGCATTAGACGAAATGCACAGTGTAGTACATAGTATATGAGTGAGTTGCACTGAATAACTTAGAATTTACTGAAAAACCCGCATTAGACGAAATGCACAGTGTAGTACATTGTATATGAGTGAGTTGCACTGAAAAACTTAGAATTTACTGAAAAACCCTCATTAGACGAAATGCACAGTGTAGTACATGGTATACGAGTGAGTTGCACTGAAAAACTTAGAATTTACTGAAAAACCCTCATTAGACGAAATGCACAGTGTAGTACATAGTATACGAGTGAGTTGCACTGAAAAACTTAGAATTTACTGAAAAACCCGCATTAGACGAAATGCACAGTGTAGTACATAGTATATGAGTGAGTTGCACTGAAAAACTTAGAATTTACTGAAAAACCCGCATTAGACGAAATGCACAGTGTAGTACATAGTATATGAGAGAGTTGCACTGAAAAACTTAGAATTTACTGAAAAACCCGCATTAGACTAAATGCACAGTGTAGTACATTGTATATGAGTGAGTTGCACTGAAAAACTTAGAATATACTGAAAAACCCGCATTAGACGAAATGCACAGTGTAGTACATTGTATATGAGTGAGTTGTACTGAAAAACTTAGAATTTACTGAAAAACCCGCATTAGACGAAATGCACAGTGTAGTACATAGTATATGAGAGAGTTGCACTGAAAAACTTAGAATTTACTGAAAAACCCGCATTAGACGAAATGCACAGTGTAGTACATTGTATATGAGTGAGTTGCACTGAAAAACTTAGAATTTACTGAAAAATCGGCATTAGACGAAATGCACAGTGTAGTACATTGTATATGAGTGAGTTGCACTGAAAAACTTAGAATTTACTGAAAAACCCGCATTAGACGAAATGCACAGTGTAGTACATAGTATATGAGTGAGTTGCACTGAAAAACTTAGAATTTACTGAAAAACCCGCATTAGACGAAATGCACAGTGTAGTACATTGTATATGAGTGAGTTGCACTGAAAAACTTAGAATTTACTGAAAAACCCTCATTAGACGAAATGCACAGTGTAGTACATGGTATACGAGTGAGTTGCACTGAAAAACTTAGAATTTACTGAAAAACCCGCATTAGACGAAATGCACAGTGTAGTACATAGTATATGAGTGAGTTGCACTGAAAAACTTAGAATTTACTGAAAAATCCGCATTAGACGAAATGCACAGTGTAGTACATTGAATATGAGTGAGTTGCACTGAAAAACTTAGAATTTACTGAAAAACCCGCATTAGACGAAATGCACAGTGTAGTACATTGTATATGAGTGAGTTGCACTGAAAAACTTAGAATTTACTGAAAAACCCACATTAGACAAAATGCAGTGTAGTACATAGTATATGAGTGAGTTGTACTGAAACTCTTAGAATTTACTGAAAAACCCGATTAGACGAAATGCACAATGTAGTACATTGTATATGAGTGATTTGCACTGAAAAACTTAGAATTTACTGAAAAACCCGCATTAGACGAAATGCACAGTGTAGTACATAGTATATGAGAGAGTTGCACTGAAAAACTTAGAATTTACTGAAAAACCCGCATTAGACGAAATGCACAGTGTAGTACATAGTATATGAGTGAGTTGCACTGAAAAACTTAGAATTTACTGAAAAACCCGCATTAGACGAAATGCACAGTGTAGTACATTGAATATGAGTGAGTTGCACTGAAAAACTTAGAATTTACTGAAAAACCCGCATTAGACGAAATGCACAGTGTAGTACATTGTATATGAGTGAGTTGCACTGAAAAACTTAGAATTTACTGAAAAACCCACATTAGACAAAATGCAGTGTAGTACATAGTATATGAGTGAGTTGTACTGAAAAACTTAGAATTTACTGAAAAACCCGATTAGACGAAATGCACAATGTAGTACATTGTATATGAGTGATTTGCACTGAAAAACTTAGAATTTACTGAAAAACCCGCATTAGACGAAATGCACAGTGTAGTACATAGTATACGAGTGAGTTGCACTGAAAAACTTAGAATTTACTGAAAAACCCGCATTAGACGAAATGCACAGTGTAGTACATAGTATATGAGTGAGTTGCACTGAAAAACTTAGAATTTACTGAAAAACCCGCATTAGACGAAATGCACAGTGTAGTACATAGTATATGAGTGAGTTGCACTGAAAAACTTAGAATTTACTGAAAAATCCGCATTAGACGAAATGCACAGTGTAGTACATTGAATATGAGTGAGTTGCACTGAAAAACTTAGAATTTACTGAAAAACCCGCATTAGACGAAATGCACAGTGTAGTACATTGTATATGAGTGAGTTGCACTGAAAAACTTAGAATTTACTGAAAAACCCACATTAGACAAAATGCAGTGTAGTACATAGTATATGAGTGAGTTGTACTGAAAAACTTAGAATTTACTGAAAAACCCGATTAGACGAAATGCACAATGTAGTACATTGTATATGAGTGATTTGCACTGAAAAACTTAGAATTTACTGAAAAACCCCGCATTAGACGAAATGCACAGTGTAGTACATAGTATATGAGAGAGTTGCACTGAAAAACTTAGAATTTACTGAAAAACCCGCATTAGACGAAATGCACAGTGTAGTACATTGTATATGAGTGAGTTGCACTGAAATACTTAGAATTTACTGAAAAACCCGCATTAGACCAAATGCACAGTGTAGTATATTGTATATGAGTGAGTTGCACTGAAAAACTTAGAATTTACTGAAAAACCCGCATTAGACGAAATGCACAGTGTAGTACATAGTATATGAGTGAGTTGCACTGAAAAACTTAGAATTTACTGAAAAACCCGCATTAGACGAAATGCACAGTGTAGTACATTGTATATGAGTGAGTTGCACTGAAAAACTTAGAATTTACTGAAAAACCCGCATTAGACGAAATGCACAGTGTAGTACATAGTATATGAGAGAGTTGCACTGAAAAACTTAGAATTTACTGAAAAAACCCGCATTAGACGAAATGCACAGTGTAGTACATTGTATATGAGTGAGTTGCACTGAAAAACTTAGAATATACTGAAAAACCCGCATTAGACGAAATGCACAGTGTAGTACATTGTATATGAGTGAGTTGTACTGAAAAACTTAGAATTTACTGAAAAACCCGCATTAGACGAAATGCACAGTGTAGTACATAGTATATGAGAGAGTTGCACTGAAAAACTTAGAATTTACTGAAAAACCCGCATTAGACGAAATGCACAGTGTAGTACATAGTATATGAGTGAGTTGCACTGAAAAACTTAGAATTTACTGAAAAACCCGCATTAGACCAAATGCACAGTGTAGTACATTGTATATGAGTGAGTTGCACTGAAAAACTTAGAATTTACTGAAAAACCCGCATTAGACGAAATGCACAGTGTAGTACATAGTATATGAGAGAGTTGCACTGAAAAACTTAGAATTTACTGAAAAACCCGCATTAGACGAAATGCACAGTGTAGTACATTGTATATGAGTGAGTTGCACTGAAAAACTTAGAATATACTGAAAAACCCGCATTAGACGAAATGCACAGTGTAGTACATTGTATATGAGTGAGTTGTACTGAAAAACTTAGAATTTACTGAAAAACCCGCATTAGACGAAATGCACAGTGTAGTACATAGTATATGAGAGAGTTGCACTGAAAAACTTAGAATTTACTGAAAAACCCGCATTAGACGAAATGCACAGTGTAGTACATTGTATATGAGTGAGTTGCACTGAAAAACTTAGAATTTACTGAAAAATCGGCATTAGACGAAATGCACAGTGTAGTACATAGTATATGAGTGAGTTGCACTGAAAAACTTAGAATTTACTGAAAAACCCGCATTAGACGAAATGCACAGTGTAGTACATTGAATATGAGTGAGTTGCACTGAAAAACTTAGAATTTACTGAAAAATCGGCATTAGACAAAATGCACAGTGTAGTACATTGTATATGAGTGAGTTGCACTGAAAAACTTAGAATATACTGAAAAACCCGCATTAGACGAAATGCACAGTGTAGTACATAGTATATGAGAGAGTTGCACTGAAAAACTTAGAATTTACTGAAAAACCCGCATTAGACGAAATGCACAGTGTAGTACATTGTATATGAGTGAGTTGCACTGAAAAACTTAGAATTTACTGAAAAACCCACATTAGACAAAATGCAGTGTAGTACATAGTATATGAGTGAGTTGTACTGAAAAACTTAGAATTTACTGAAAAACCCGCATTAGACGAAATGCACAATGTAGTACATTGTATATGAGTGATTTGCACTGAAAAACTTAGAATTTACTGAAAAACCCGCATTAGACGAAATGCACAGTGTAGTACATAGTATATGAGAGAGTTGCACTGAAAAACTTAGAATTTACTGAAAAACCCGCATTAGACGAAATGCACAGTGTAGTACATTGTATATGAGTGAGTTGCACTGAAAAACTTAGAATATACTGAAAAACCCGCATTAGACGAAATGCACAGTGTAGTATATTGTATATGAGTGAGTTGCACTGAAAAACTTAGAATTTACTGAAAAACCCGCATTAGACGAAATGCACAGTGTAGTACATAGTATATGAGTGAGTTGCACTGAAAAACTTAGAATTTACTGAAAAACCCGCATTAGACGAAATGCACAGTGTAGTACATAGTATATGAGAGAGTTGCACTGAAAAACTTAGAATTTACTGAAAAACCCGCATTAGACTAAATGCACAGTGTAGTACATTGTATATGAGTGAGTTGCACTGAAAAACTTAGAATATACTGAAAAACCCGCATTAGACGAAATGCACAGTGTAGTACATTGTATATGAGTGAGTTGTACTGAAAAACTTAGAATTTACTGAAAAACCCGCATTAGACGAAATGCACAGTGTAGTACATAGTATATGAGAGAGTTGCACTGAAAAACTTAGAATTTACTGAAAAACCCGCATTAGACGAAATGCACAGTGTAGTACATTGTATATGAGTGAGTTGCACTGAAAAACTTAGAATTTACTGAAAAATCGGCATTAGACGAAATGCACAGTGTAGTACATTGTATATGAGTGAGTTGCACTGAAAAACTTAGAATTTACTGAAAAACCCGCATTAGACGAAATGCACAGTGTAGTACATAGTATATGAGTGAGTTGCACTGAAAAACTTAGAATTTACTGAAAAACCCGCATTAGACGAAATGCACAGTGTAGTACATTGTATATGAGTGAGTTGCACTGAAAAACTTAGAATTTACTGAAAAACCCTCATTAGACGAAATGCACAGTGTAGTACATGGTATACGAGTGAGTTGCACTGAAAAACTTAGAATTTACTGAAAAACCCTTATTAGACGAAATGCACAGTGTAGTACATAGTATACGAGTGAGTTGCACTGAAAAACTTAGAATTTACTGAAAAACCCGCATTAGACGAAATGCACAGTGTAGTACATAGTATATGAGTGAGTTGCACTGAAAAACTTAGAATTTACTGAAAAACCCGCATTAGACGAAATGCACAGTGTAGTACATAGTATATGAGTGAGTTGCACTGAAAAACTTAGAATTTACTGAAAAATCCGCATTAGACGAAATGCACAGTGTAGTACATTGAATATGAGTGAGTTGCACTGAAAAACTTAGAATTTACTGAAAAACCCGCATTAGACGAAATGCACAGTGTAGTACATTGTATATGAGTGAGTTGCACTGAAAAACTTAGAATTTACTGAAAAACCCGCATTAGACGAAATGCACAGTGTAGTACATTGTATATGAGTGAGTTGCACTGAAAAACTTAGAATATACTGAAAAACCCGCATTAGACGAAATGCACAGTGTAGTATATTGTATATGAGTGAGTTGCACTGAAAAACTTAGAATTTACTGAAAAACCCGCATTAGACGAAATGCACAGTGTAGTACATAGTATATGAGTGAGTTGCACTGAAAAACTTAGAATTTACTGAAAAACCCGCATTAGACGAAATGCACAGTGTAGTACATAGTATATGAGAGAGTTGCACTGAAAAACTTAGAATTTACTGAAAAACCCGCATTAGACTAAATGCACAGTGTAGTACATTGTATATGAGTGAGTTGCACTGAAAAACTTAGAATATACTGAAAAACCCGCATTAGACGAAATGCACAGTGTAGTACATTGTATATGAGTGAGTTGTACTGAAAAACTTAGAATTTACTGAAAAACCCGCATTAGACGAAATGCACAGTGTAGTACATAGTATATGAGAGAGTTGCACTGAAAAACTTAGAATTTACTGAAAAACCCGCATTAGACGAAATGCACAGTGTAGTACATTGTATATGAGTGAGTTGCACTGAAAAACTTAGAATTTACTGAAAAATCGGCATTAGACGAAATGCACAGTGTAGTACATTGTATATGAGTGAGTTGCACTGAAAAACTTAGAATTTACTGAAAAACCCGCATTAGACGAAATGCACAGTGTAGTACATAGTATATGAGTGAGTTGCACTGAAAAACTTAGAATTTACTGAAAAACCCGCATTAGACGAAATGCACAGTGTAGTACATTGTATATGAGTGAGTTGCACTGAAAAACTTAGAATTTACTGAAAAACCCTCATTAGACGAAATGCACAGTGTAGTACATGGTATACGAGTGAGTTGCACTGAAAAACTTAGAATTTACTGAAAAACCCTCATTAGACGAAATGCACAGTGTAGTACATAGTATACGAGTGAGTTGCACTGAAAAACTTAGAATTTACTGAAAAACCCGCATTAGACGAAATGCACAGTGTAGTACATAGTATATGAGTGAGTTGCACTGAAAAACTTAGAATTTACTGAAAAACCCGCATTAGACGAAATGCACAGTGTAGTACATAGTATATGAGTGAGTTGCACTGAAAAACTTAGAATTTACTGAAAAATCCGCATTAGACGAAATGCACAGTGTAGTACATTGAATATGAGTGAGTTGCACTGAAAAACTTAGAATTTACTGAAAAACCCGCATTAGACGAAATGCACAGTGTAGTACATTGTATATGAGTGAGTTGCACTGAAAAACTTAGAATTTACTGAAAAACCCACATTAGACAAAATGCAGTGTAGTACATAGTATATGAGTGAGTTGTACTGAAAAACTTAGAATTTACTGAAAAACCCGATTAGACGAAATGCACAATGTAGTACATTGTATATGAGTGATTTGCACTGAAAAACTTAGAATTTACTGAAAAACCCGCATTAGACGAAATGCACAGTGTAGTACATAGTATATGAGAGAGTTGCACTGAAAAACTTAGAATTTACTGAAAAACCCGCATTAGACGAAATGCACAGTGTAGTACATAGTATATGAGTGAGTTGCACTGAAAAACTTAGAATTTACTGAAAAACCCGCATTAGACGAAATGCACAGTGTAGTACATTGAATATGAGTGAGTTGCACTGAAAAACTTAGAATTTACTGAAAAACCCGCATTAGACGAAATGCACAGTGTAGTACATTGTATATGAGTGAGTTGCACTGAAAAACTTAGAATTTACTGAAAAACCCACATTAGACAAAATGCAGTGTAGTACATAGTATATGAGTGAGTTGTACTGAAAAACTTAGAATTTACTGAAAAACCCGATTAGACGAAATGCACAATGTAGTACATTGTATATGAGTGATTTGCACTGAAAAACTTAGAATTTACTGAAAAACCCGCATTAGACGAAATGCACAGTGTAGTACATAGTATACGAGTGAGTTGCACTGAAAAACTTAGAATTTACTGAAAAACCCGCATTAGACGAAATGCACAGTGTAGTACATAGTATATGAGTGAGTTGCACTGAAAAACTTAGAATTTACTGAAAAACCCGCATTAGACGAAATGCACAGTGTAGTACATAGTATATGAGTGAGTTGCACTGAAAAACTTAGAATTTACTGAAAAATCCGCATTAGACGAAATGCACAGTGTAGTACATTGAATATGAGTGAGTTGCACTGAAAAACTTAGAATTTACTGAAAAACCCGCATTAGACGAAATGCACAGTGTAGTACATTGTATATGAGTGAGTTGCACTGAAAAACTTAGAATTTACTGAAAAACCCACATTAGACAAAATGCAGTGTAGTACATAGTATATGAGTGAGTTGTACTGAAAAACTTAGAATTTACTGAAAAACCCGATTAGACGAAATGCACAATGTAGTACATTGTATATGAGTGATTTGCACTGAAAAACTTAGAATTTACTGAAAAACCCGCATTAGACGAAATGCACAGTGTAGTACATAGTATATGAGAGAGTTGCACTGAAAAACTTAGAATTTACTGAAAAACCCGCATTAGACGAAATGCACAGTGTAGTACATTGTATATGAGTGAGTTGCACTGAAATACTTAGAATTTACTGAAAAACCCGCATTAGACCAAATGCACAGTGTAGTATATTGTATATGAGTGAGTTGCACTGAAAAACTTAGAATTTACTGAAAAACCCGCATTAGACGAAATGCACAGTGTAGTACATAGTATATGAGTGAGTTGCACTGAAAAACTTAGAATTTACTGAAAAACCCGCATTAGACGAAATGCACAGTGTAGTACATTGTATATGAGTGAGTTGCACTGAAAAACTTAGAATTTACTGAAAAACCCGCATTAGACGAAATGCACAGTGTAGTACATAGTATATGAGAGAGTTGCACTGAAAAACTTAGAATTTACTGAAAAACCCGCATTAGACGAAATGCACAGTGTAGTACATTGTATATGAGTGAGTTGCACTGAAAAACTTAGAATTTACTGAAAAACCCGCATTAGACGAAATGCACAGTGTAGTACATTGTATATGAGTGAGTTGTACTGAAAAACTTAGAATTTACTGAAAAACCCGCATTAGACGAAATGCACAGTGTAGTACATAGTATATGAGAGAGTTGCACTGAAAAACTTAGAATTTACTGAAAAACCCGCATTAGACGAAATGCACAGTGTAGTACATAGTATATGAGTGAGTTGCACTGAAAAACTTAGAATTTACTGAAAAACTCGCATTAGACGAAATGCACAGTGTAGTACATTGTATATGAGTGAGTTGCACTGAAAAACTTAGAATTTACTGAAAAACCCGCATTAGACGAAATGCACAGTGTAGTACATAGTATATGAGAGAGTTGCACTGAAAAACTTAGAATTTACTGAAAAACCCGCATTAGACGAAATGCACAGTGTAGTACATTGTATATGAGTGAGTTGCACTGAAAAACTTAGAATATACTGAAAAACCCGCATTAGAAGAAATGCACAGTGTAGTACATTGTATATGAGTGAGTTGTACTGAAAAACTTAGAATTTACTGAAAAACCCGCATTAGACGAAATGCACAGTGTAGTACATAGTATATGAGAGAGTTGCACTGAAAAACTTAGAATTTACTGAAAAACCCGCATTAGACGAAATGCACAGTGTAGTACATTGTATATGAGTGAGTTGCACTGAAAAACTTAGAATTTACTGAAAAATCGGCATTAGACGAAATGCACAGTGTAGTACATTGTATATGAGTGAGTTGCACTGAAAAACTTAGAATTTACTGAAAAACCCGCATTAGACGAAATGCACAGTGTAGTACATAGTATATGAGTGAGTTGCACTGAATAACTTAGAATTTACTGAAAAACCCGCATTAGACGAAATGCACAGTGTAGTACATTGTATATGAGTGAGTTGCACTGAAAAACTTAGAATTTACTGAAAAACCCTCATTAGACGAAATGCACAGTGTAGTACATGGTATACGAGTGAGTTGCACTGAAAAACTTAGAATTTACTGAAAAACCCTCATTAGACGAAATGCACAGTGTAGTACATAGTATACGAGTGAGTTGCACTGAAAAACTTAGAATTTACTGAAAAACCCGCATTAGACGAAATGCACAGTGTAGTACATAGTATATGAGTGAGTTGCACTGAAAAACTTAGAATTTACTGAAAAACCCGCATTAGACGAAATGCACAGTGTAGTACATAGTATATGAGAGAGTTGCACTGAAAAACTTAGAATTTACTGAAAAACCCGCATTAGACTAAATGCACAGTGTAGTACATTGTATATGAGTGAGTTGCACTGAAAAACTTAGAATATACTGAAAAACCCGCATTAGACGAAATGCACAGTGTAGTACATTGTATATGAGTGAGTTGTACTGAAAAACTTAGAATTTACTGAAAAACCCGCATTAGACGAAATGCACAGTGTAGTACATAGTATATGAGAGAGTTGCACTGAAAAACTTAGAATTTACTGAAAAACCCGCATTAGACGAAATGCACAGTGTAGTACATTGTATATGAGTGAGTTGCACTGAAAAACTTAGAATTTACTGAAAAATCGGCATTGGACGAAATGCACAGTGTAGTACATTGTATATGAGTGAGTTGCACTGAAAAACTTAGAATTTACTGAAAAACCCGCATTAGACGAAATGCACAGTGTAGTACATAGTATATGAGTGAGTTGCACTGAAAAACTTAGAATTTACTGAAAAACCCGCATTAGACGAAATGCACAGTGTAGTACATTGTATATGAGTGAGTTGCACTGAAAAACTTAGAATTTACTGAAAAACCCGCATTAGACGAAATGCACAGTGTAGTACATAGTATATGAGTGAGTTGCACTGAAAAACTTAGAATTTACTGAAAAACCCGCATTAGACGAAATGCACAGTGTAGTACATAGTATATGAGTGAGTTGCACTGAAAAACTTAGAATTTACTGAAAAATCCGCATTAGACGAAATGCACAGTGTAGTACATTGAATATGAGTGAGTTGCACTGAAAAACTTAGAATTTACTGAAAAACCCGCATTAGACGAAATGCACAGTGTAGTACATTGTATATGAGTGAGTTGCACTGAAAAACTTAGAATTTACTGAAAAACCCACATTAGACAAAATGCAGTGTAGTACATAGTATATGAGTGAGTTGTACTGAAAAACTTAGAATTTACTGAAAAACCCGATTAGACGAAATGCACAATGTAGTACATTGTATATGAGTGATTTGCACTGAAAAACTTAGAATTTACTGAAAAACCCGCATTAGACGAAATGCACAGTGTAGTACATAGTATATGAGAGAGTTGCACTGAAAAACTTAGAATTTACTGAAAAACCCGCATTAGACGAAATGCACAGTGTAGTACATTGTATATGAGTGAGTTGCACTGAAATACTTAGAATTTACTGAAAAACCCGCATTAGACGAAATGCACAGTGTAGTACATAGTATATGAGTGAGTTGCACTGAAAAACTTAGAATTTACTGAAAAACCCGCATTAGACGAAATGCACAGTGTAGTACATTGTATATGAGTGAGTTGCACTGAAAAACTTAGAATTTACTGAAAAACCCGCATTAGACGAAATGCACAGTGTAGTACATAGTATATGAGAGAGTTGCACTGAAAAACTTAGAATTTACTGAAAAACCCGCATTAGACGAAATGCACAGTGTAGTACATTGTATATGAGTGAGTTGCACTGAAAAACTTAGAATATACTGAAAAACCCGCATTAGACGAAATGCACAGTGTAGTACATTGTATATGAGTGAGTTGTACTGAAAAACTTAGAATTTACTGAAAAACCCGCATTAGACGAAATGCACAGTGTAGTACATAGTATATGAGAGAGTTGCACTGAAAAACTTAGAATTTACTGAAAAACCCGCATTAGACGAAATGCACAGTGTAGTACATTGTATATGAGTGAGTTGCACTGAAAAACTTAGAATTTACTGAAAAATCGGCATTAGACGAAATGCACAGTGTAGTACATTGTATATGAGTGAGTTGCACTGAAAAACTTAGAATTTACTGAAAAACCCGCATTAGACGAAATGCACAGTGTAGTACATAGTATATGAGTGAGTTGCACTGAAAAACTTAGAATTTACTGAAAAACCCGCATTAGACGAAATGCACAGTGTAGTACATTGTATATGAGTGAGTTGCACTGAAAAACTTAGAATTTACTGAAAAACCCTCATTAGACGAAATGCACAGTGTAGTACATGGTATACGAGTGAGTTGCACTGAAAAACTTAGAATTTACTGAAAAACCCTCATTCGACGAAATGCACAGTGTAGTACATAGTATACGAGTGAGTTGCACTGAAAAACTTAGAATTTACTGAAAAACCCGCATTAGACGAAATGCACAGTGTAGTACATAGTATATGAGTGAGTTGCACTGAAAAACTTAGAATTTACTGAAAAACCCGCATTAGACGAAATGCACAGTGTAGTACATAGTATATGAGTGAGTTGCACTGAAAAACTTAGAATTTACTGAAAAACCCGCATTAGACGAAATGCACAGTGTAGTACATTGAATATGAGTGAGTTGCACTGAAAAACTTAGAATTTACTGAAAAACCCGCATTAGACGAAATGCACAGTGTAGTACATTGTATATGAGTGAGTTGCACTGAAAAACTTAGAATTTACTGAAAAACCCGCATTAGACAAAATGCAGTGTAGTACATAGTATATGAGTGAGTTGTACTGAAAAACTTAGAATTTACTGAAAAACCCGCATTAGACGAAATGCACAGTGTAGTACATTGTATATGAGTGATTTGCACTGAAAAACTTAGAATTTACTGAAAAACCCGCATTAGACGAAATGCACAGTGTAGTACATAGTATATGAGAGAGTTGCACTGAAAAAATTAGAATTTACTGAAAAACCCGCATTAGACGAAATGCACAGTGTAGTACATTGTATATGAGTGAGTTGCACTGAAATACTTAGAATTTACTGAAAAACCCGCATTAGACGAAATGCACAGTGTAGTACATTGTATATGAGTGAGTTGCACTGAAAAACTTAGAATTTACTGAAAAACCCGCATTAGACGAAATGCACAGTGTAGTACATAGTATATGAGTGAGTTGCACTGAAAAACTTAGAATTTACTGAAAAACCCGCATTAGACGAAATGCACAGTGTAGTACATTGTATATGAGTGAGTTGCACTGAAAAACTTAGAATTTACTGAAAAACCCGCATTAGACGAAATGCACAGTGTAGTACATTGTATATGAGTGAGTTGTACTGAAAAACTTAGAATTTACTGAAAAACCCGCATTAGACGAAATGCACAGTGTAGTACATAGTATATGAGAGAGTTGCACTGAAAAACTTAGAATTTACTGAAAAACCCGCATTAGACGAAATGCACAGTGTAGTACATAGTATATGAGTGAGTTGCACTGAAAAACTTAGAATTTACTGAAAAACTCGCATTAGACGAAATGCACAGTGTAGTACATTGTATATGAGTGAGTTGCACTGAAAAACTTAGAATTTACTGAAAAACCCGCATTAGACGAAATGCACAGTGTAGTACATAGTATATGAGAGAGTTGCACTGAAAAACTTAGAATTTACTGAAAAACCCGCATTAGACGAAATGCACAGTGTAGTACATTGTATATGAGTGAGTTGCACTGAAAAACTTAGAATATACTGAAAAACCCGCATTAGAAGAAATGCACAGTGTAGTACATTGTATATGAGTGAGTTGTACTGAAAAACTTAGAATTTACTGAAAAACCCGCATTAGACGAAATGCACAGTGTAGTACATAGTATATGAGAGAGTTGCACTGAAAAACTTAGAATTTACTGAAAAACCCGCATTAGACGAAATGCACAGTGTAGTACATTGTATATGAGTGAGTTGCACTGAAAAACTTAGAATTTACTGAAAAATCGGCATTAGACGAAATGCACAGTGTAGTACATTGTATATGAGTGAGTTGCACTGAAAAACTTAGAATTTACTGAAAAACCCGCATTAGACGAAATGCACAGTGTAGTACATAGTATATGAGTGAGTTGCACTGAATAACTTAGAATTTACTGAAAAACCCGCATTAGACGAAATGCACAGTGTAGTACATTGTATATGAGTGAGTTGCACTGAAAAACTTAGAATTTACTGAAAAACCCTCATTAGACGAAATGCACAGTGTAGTACATGGTATACGAGTGAGTTGCACTGAAAAACTTAGAATTTACTGAAAAACCCTCATTAGACGAAATGCACAGTGTAGTACATAGTATACGAGTGAGTTGCACTGAAAAACTTAGAATTTACTGAAAAACCCGCATTAGACGAAATGCACAGTGTAGTACATAGTATATGAGTGAGTTGCACTGAAAAACTTAGAATTTACTGAAAAACCCGCATTAGACGAAATGCACAGTGTAGTACATAGTATATGAGAGAGTTGCACTGAAAAACTTAGAATTTACTGAAAAACCCGCATTAGACTAAATGCACAGTGTAGTACATTGTATATGAGTGAGTTGCACTGAAAAACTTAGAATATACTGAAAAACCCGCATTAGACGAAATGCACAGTGTAGTACATTGTATATGAGTGAGTTGTACTGAAAAACTTAGAATTTACTGAAAAACCCGCATTAGACGAAATGCACAGTGTAGTACATAGTATATGAGTGAGTTGCACTGAAAAACTTAGAATTTACTGAAAAACCCGCATTAGACGAAATGCACAGTGTAGTACATTGTATATGAGTGAGTTGCACTGAAAAACTTAGAATTTACTGAAAAACCCGCATTAGACGAAATGCACAGTGTAGTACATAGTATATGAGTGAGTTGCACTGAAAAACTTAGAATTTACTGAAAAACCCGCATTAGACGAAATGCACAGTGTAGTACATAGTATATGAGTGAGTTGCACTGAAAAACTTAGAATTTACTGAAAAATCCGCATTAGACGAAATGCACAGTGTAGTACATTGAATATGAGTGAGTTGCACTGAAAAACTTAGAATTTACTGAAAAACCCGCATTAGACGAAATGCACAGTGTAGTACATTGTATATGAGTGAGTTGCACTGAAAAACTTAGAATTTACTGAAAAACCCACATTAGACAAAATGCAGTGTAGTACATAGTATATGAGTGAGTTGTACTGAAAAACTTAGAATTTACTGAAAAACCCGATTAGACGAAATGCACAATGTAGTACATTGTATATGAGTGATTTGCACTGAAAAACTTAGAATTTACTGAAAAACCCGCATTAGACGAAATGCACAGTGTAGTACATAGTATATGAGAGAGTTGCACTGAAAAACTTAGAATTTACTGAAAAACCCGCATTAGACGAAATGCACAGTGTAGTACATTGTATATGAGTGAGTTGCACTGAAATACTTAGAATTTACTGAAAAACCCGCATTAGACCAAATGCACAGTGTAGTATATTGTATATGAGTGAGTTGCACTGAAAAACTTAGAATTTACTGAAAAACCCGCATTAGACGAAATGCACAGTGTAGTACATAGTATATGAGTGAGTTGCACTGAAAAACTTAGAATTTACTGAAAAACCCGCATTAGACGAAATGCACAGTGTAGTACATTGTATATGAGTGAGTTGCACTGAAAAACTTAGAATTTACTGAAAAACCCGCATTAGACGAAATGCACAGTGTAGTACATAGTATATGAGAGAGTTGCACTGAAAAACTTAGAATTTACTGAAAAACCCGCATTAGACGAAATGCACAGTGTAGTACATTGTATATGAGTGAGTTGCACTGAAAAACTTAGAATATACTGAAAAACCCGCATTAGACGAAATGCACAGTGTAGTACATTGTATATGAGTGAGTTGTACTGAAAAACTTAGAATTTACTGAAAAACCCGCATTAGACGAAATGCACAGTGTAGTACATAGTATATGAGAGAGTTGCACTGAAAAACTTAGAATTTACTGAAAAACCCGCATTAGACGAAATGCACAGTGTAGTACATTGTATATGAGTGAGTTGCACTGAAAAACTTAGAATTTACTGAAAAATCGGCATTAGACGAAATGCACAGTGTAGTACATTGTATATGAGTGAGTTGCACTGAAAAACTTAGAATTTACTGAAAAACCCGCATTAGACGAAATGCCCAGTGTAGTACATAGTATATGAGTGAGTTGCACTGAAAAACTTAGAATTTACTGAAAAACCCGCATTAGACGAAATGCACAGTGTAGTACATTGTATATGAGTGAGTTGCACTGAAAAACTTAGAATTTACTGAAAAACCCTCATTAGACGAAATGCACAGTGTAGTACATGGTATACGAGTGAGTTGCACTGAAAAACTTAGAATTTACTGAAAAACCCTCATTCGACGAAATGCACAGTGTAGTACATAGTATACGAGTGAGTTGCACTGAAAAACTTAGAATTTACTGAAAAACCCGCATTAGACGAAATGCACAGTGTAGTACATAGTATATGAGTGAGTTGCACTGAAAAACTTAGAATTTACTGAAAAACCCGCATTAGACGAAATGCACAGTGTAGTACATAGTATATGAGTGAGTTGCACTGAAAAACTTAGAATTTACTGAAAAACCCGCATTAGACGAAATGCACAGTGTAGTACATTGAATATGAGTGAGTTGCACTGAAAAACTTAGAATTTACTGAAAAACCCGCATTAGACGAAATGCACAGTGTAGTACATTGTATATGAGTGAGTTGCACTGAAAAACTTAGAATTTACTGAAAAACCCGCATTAGACAAAATGCAGTGTAGTACATAGTATATGAGTGAGTTGTACTGAAAAACTTAGAATTTACTGAAAAACCCGCATTAGACGAAATGCACAGTGTAGTACATTGTATATGAGTGATTTGCACTGAAAAACTTAGAATTTACTGAAAAACCCGCATTAGACGAAATGCACAGTGTAGTACATAGTATATGAGAGAGTTGCACTGAAAAAATTAGAATTTACTGAAAAACCCGCATTAGACGAAATGCACAGTGTAGTACATTGTATATGAGTGAGTTGCACTGAAATACTTAGAATTTACTGAAAAACCCGCATTAGACGAAATGCACAGTGTAGTACATTGTATATGAGTGAGTTGCACTGAAAAACTTAGAATTTACTGAAAAACCCGCATTAGACGAAATGCACAGTGTAGTACATAGTATATGAGTGAGTTGCACTGAAAAACTTAGAATTTACTGAAAAACCCGCATTAGACGAAATGCACAGTGTAGTACATTGTATATGAGTGAGTATTTGCACTGAAAAACTTAGAATTTACTGAAAAACCCGCATTAGACGAAATGCACAGTGTAGTACATAGTATATGAGAGAGTTGCACTGAAAAACTTAGAATTTACTGAAAAACCCGCATTAGACGAAATGCACAGTGTAGTACATTGTATATGAGTGAGTTGCACTGAAAAACTTAGAATATACTGAAAAACCCGCATTAGACGAAATGCACAGTGTAGTACATTGTATATGAGTGAGTTGTACTGAAAAACTTAGAATTTACTGAAAAACCCGCATTAGACGAAATGCACAGTGTAGTACATAGTATATGAGAGAGTTGCACTGAAAAACTTAGAATTTACTGAAAAACCCGCATTAGACGAAATGCACAGTGTAGTACATTGTATATGAGTGAGTTGCACTGAAAAACTTAGAATTTACTGAAAAATCGGCATTAGACGAAATGCACAGTGTAGTACATTGTATATGAGTGAGTTGCACTGAAAAACTTAGAATTTACTGAAAAACCCGCATTAGACGAAATGCCCAGTGTAGTACATAGTATATGAGTGAGTTGCACTGAAAAACTTAGAATTTACTGAAAAACCCGCATTAGACGAAATGCACAGTGTAGTACATTGTATATGAGTGAGTTGCACTGAAAAACTTAGAATTTACTGAAAAACCCTCATTAGACGAAATGCACAGTGTAGTACATGGTATACGAGTGAGTTGCACTGAAAACTTAGAATTTACTGAAAAACCCTCATTCGACGAAATGCACAGTGTAGTACATAGTATACGAGTGAGTTGCACTGAAAAACTTAGAATTTACTGAAAAACCCGCATTAGACGAAATGCACAGTGTAGTACATAGTATATGAGTGAGTTGCACTGAAAAACTTAGAATTTACCTGAAAAACCCGCATTAGACGAAATGCACAGTATAGTACATAGTATATGAGTGAGTTGCACTGAAAAACTTAGAATTTACTGAAAAACCCGCATTAGACGAAATGCACAGTGTAGTACATTGAATATGAGTGAGTTGCACTGAAAAACTTAGAATTTACTGAAAAACCCGCATTAGACGAAATGCACAGTGTAGTACATTGTATATGAGTGAGTTGCACTGAAAAACTTAGAATTTACTGAAAAACCCGCATTAGACGAAATGCACAGTATAGTACATAGTATATGAGTGAGTTGCACTGAAAAACTTAGAATTTACTGAAAAACCCGCATTAGACGAAATGCACAGTGTAGTACATTGTATATGAGTGATTTGCACTGAAAAACTTAGAATTTACTGAAAAACCCGCATTAGACGAAATGCACAGTGTAGTACATAGTATATGAGAGAGTTGCACTGAAAAAATTAGAATTTACTGAAAAACCCGCATTAGACGAAATGCACAGTGTAGTACATTGTATATGAGTGAGTTGCACTGAAATACTTAGAATTTACTGAAAAACCCGCATTAGACGAAATGCACAGTGTAGTACATTGTATATGAGTGAGTTGCACTGAAAAACTTAGAATTTACTGAAAAACCCGCATTAGACGAAATGCACAGTGTAGTACATAGTATATGAGTGAGTTGCACTGAAAAACTTAGAATTTACTGAAAAACCCGCATTAGACGAAATGCACAGTGTAGTACATTGTATATGAGTGAGTTGCACTGAAAAACTTAGAATTTACTGAAAAACCCGCATTAGACGAAATGCACAGTGTAGTACATTGTATATGAGTGAGTTGCACTGAAAAACTTAGAATTTACTGAAAAACCCGCATTAGACGAAATGCACAGTGTAGTACATAGTATATGAGAGAGTTGCACTGAAAAACTTAGAATTTACTGAAAAACCCGCATTAGACGAAATGCACACTGTAGTACATAGTATATGAGTGAGTTGCACTGAAAAACTTAGAATTTACTGAAAAACCCGCATTAGACGAAATGCACAGT
>NW_028227297.1:1206069-1247387 GCF_978045245.1 Mus caroli
ATTCTAAGTTTTTCAGTGCAACTCACTCATATACTATGTACTACACTGTGCATTTCGTCTAATGCGGGTTTTTCAGTAAATTCTAAGTTTTTCAGTGCAACTCACTCATATACAATGTACTACACTGTGCATTTCGTCTAATGCGGGTTTTTCAGTAAATTCTAAGTTTTTCAGTGCAACTCACTCATATACTATGTACTACACTGTGCCTTTCGTCTAATGCGGGTTTTTCAGTAAATTCTAAGTTTTTCAGTGCAACTCACTCATATACAATGTACTACACTGTGCATTTCGTCTAATGCGGGTTTTTCAGTAAATTCTAAGTTTTTCAGTGCAACTCACTCATATACAATGTACTACACTGTGCATTTCATCTAAATCGGGTTCTTCAGTAAATTCTAAGTTTTTCAGTGCAACTCACTCATATACTATGTACTACACTGTGCATTTCGTCTAATGCGGGTTTTTCAGTAAATTCTAAGTTTTTCAGTGCAACTCACTCATACACAATGTACTACACTGTGCATTTCGTCTAATGCGGGTTTTTCAGTAAATTCTAAGTTTTTCAGTGCAAATGACTCATATACAATGTACTACACTGTGCATTTCGTCTAATGCGGGTTTTTCAGTAAATTCTAAGTTTTTCAGTGCAACTCACTCATATACTATGTACTACACTGTGCATTTCGTCTAATGCGGGTTTTTCAGTAAATTCTAAGTTTTTCAGTGCAACTCACTCATATACAATGTACTACACTGTGCATTTCGTCTAATGCGGGTTTTTCAGTAAATTCTAAATTTTTCAGTGCAACTCACTCATATACTATATACTACACTGCATTTCGTCTAATGCGGGTTTTTCAGTAAATTCTAAGTTTTTCAGTGCAACTCACTCATATACAATGTACTACACTGTGCATTTCGTCTAATGCGGTTTTTTCAGTAAATTCTAAGTTTTTCAGTGCAACTCACTCATATACTATGTACTACACTGTGCATTTCGTCTAATGCGGGTTTTTCAGTAAATTCTAAGTTTTTCAGTGCAACTCACTCATGTACAATGTACTACACTGTGCATTTCGTCTAATGCGGGTTTTTCAGTAAATTCTAAGTTTTTCAGTGCAACTCACTCATATACAATGTACTACACTGTGCATTTCGTCTAATGCGGGTTTTTCAGTAAATTCTAAGTTTTTCAGTGCAACTCACTCATATACTATGTACTACACTGTGCATTTCGTCTAATGCGGGTTTTTCAGTAAATTCTAAGTTTTTCAGTGCAAATCACTCATATACAATGTACTACACTGTGCATTTCGTCTAATGCGGGTTTTTCAGTAAATTCTAAGTTTTTCAGTGCAACTCACTCATATACAATGTACTACACTGTGCATTTCATCTAATGCGGGTTTTTCAGTAAATTCTAAGTTTTTCAGTGCAACTCACTCATATACAATGTACTACACTGAGCATTTCGTCTAATGCGGGTTTTTCAGTAAATTCTAAGTTTTTCAGTGGAACTCACTCATATACTATGTACTACACTGTGCATTTCGTCTAATGCGGGTTTTTCAGTAAATTCTAAGTTTTTCAGTGCAACTCACTCATATACAATGTACTACACTGTGCATTTCGTCTAATGCGGGTTTTTCAGTAAATTCTAAGTTTTTCAGTGCAAATCACTCATATACAATGTACTACACTGTGCATTTCGTCTAATGCGGGTTTTTCAGTAAATTCTAAGTTTTTCAGTGCAACTCACTCATATACTATGTACTACACTGTGCATTTCGTCTAATGCGGGTTTTTCAGTAAATTCTAAGTTTTTCAGTGCAACTCACTCATATACAATGTACTACACTGTGCATTTCGTCTAATGCGGGTTTTTCAGTAAATTCTAAATTTTTCAGTGCAACTCACTCATATACTATATACTACACTGCATTTCGTCTAATCCGGGTTTTTCAGTAAATTCTAAGTTTTTCAGTGCAACTCACTCATATACAATGTACTACACTGTGCATTTCGTCTAATGCGGTTTTTTCAGTAAATTCTAAGTTTTTCAGTGCAACACACTCATATACTATGTACTATTCTGCATTTCGTCTAATGCGGGTTTTTCAGTAAATTCTAAGTTTTTCAGTGCAACTCACTCATATACAATGTACTACACTGTGCATTTCGTCTAATGCGGGTTTTTCAGTAAATTCTAAGTTTTTCAGTGCAACTCACTCATATACTATGTACTATTCTGCATTTCGTCTAATGCGGGTTTTTCAGTAAATTCTAAGTTTTTCAGTGCAACTCACTCATATACAATGTACTACACTGTGCTTTTCGTCTAATGCGGGTTTTTCAGTAAATTCTATGTTTTCCAGTGCAACTCACTCATATACTATGTACTACACTGCATTTCGTCTAATGCGGGTTTTTCAGTAAATTCTAAGTTTTTCAGTGCAACTCACTCATATACAATGAACTACACTTTGCATTTCGTCTAATGCGGGTTTTTCAGTAAATTCTAAGTTTTTCAGTGCAACTCACTCATATACTATGTACTACACTGTGCATTTCGTCTAATGCGGGTTTTTCAGTAAATTCTAAGTTTTTCAGTGCAACACACTCATATACTATTTACTACACTGTGCATTTCGTCTAATGCGGGTTTTTCAGTAAATTCTAAGTTTTTCAGTGCAACTCACTCATATACAATGTACTACACTGTGCATTTCGTCTAATGCAGGTTTTTCAGTAAATTCTAAGTTTTTCAGTGCAACTCACTCATATTCTATATACTACACTGCATTTCGTCTAATGCGGGTTTTTCAGTAAATTCTAAGTTTTTCAGTGCAACTCACTCATATACTATGTACTACACTGTGCATTCGTCTAATGCGGGTTTTTCAGTAAATTCTAAGTTTTTCAGTACAACTCACTCATATACAATGTACTACACTGTGCATTTCGTCTAATTGGGGTTTTTCAGTAAATTCTAAGTTTTTCAGTGCAACTCACTCATATACAATGTACTACACTGAGCATTTCGTCTAATGCGGGTTTTTCAGTAAATTCTAAGTTTTTCAGTGCAACTCACTCATATACAATGTACTACACTGAGCATTTCGTCTAATGCGGGTTTTTCAGTAAATTCTAAGTTTTTCAGTGCAACTCACTCATATACTATGTACTACACTGTGCATTTCGTCTAATGCGGGTTTTTTAGTAAATTCTAAGTTTTTCAGTGCAACTCACTCATATACAATGTACTACACTGTGCATTTCGTCTAATGCGGGTTTTTCAGTAAATTCTAAGTTTTTCAGTGCAACTCACTCATATACTATGTACTACACTGTGCCTTTCGTCTAATGCGGGTTTTTCAGTAAATTCTAAGTTTTTCAGTGCAACTCACTCATATACAATGTACTACACTGTGCATTTCGTCTAATGCGGGTTTTTCAGTAAATTCTAAGTTTTTCAGTGCAACTCACTCATATACAATGTACTACACTGTGCATTTCATCTAAATCGGGTTCTTCAGTAAATTCTAAGTTTTTCAGTGCAACTCACTCATATACTATGTACTACACTGTGCATTTCGTCTAATGCGGGTTTTTCAGTAAATTCTAAGTTTTTCAGTGCAACTCACTCATACACAATGTACTACACTGTGCATTTCGTCTAATGCGGGTTTTTCAGTAAATTCTAAGTTTTTCAGTGCAAATCACTCATATACAATGTACTACACTGTGCATTTCGTCTAATGCGGGTTTTTCAGTAAATTCTAAGTTTTTCAGTGCAACTCACTCATATACTATGTACTACACTGTGCATTTCGTCTAATGCGGGTTTTTCAGTAAATTCTAAGTTTTTCAGTGCAACTCACTCATATACAATGTACTACACTGTGCATTTCGTCTAATGCGGGTTTTTCAGTAAATTCTAAATTTTTCAGTGCAACTCACTCATATACTATATACTACACTGCATTTCGTCTAATGCGGGTTTTTCAGTAAATTCTAAGTTTTTCAGTGCAACTCACTCATATACAATGTACTACACTGTGCATTTCGTCTAATGCGGTTTTTTTCAGTAAATTCTAAGTTTTTCAGTGCAACTCACTCATATACTATGTACTACACTGTGCATTTCGTCTAATGCGGGTTTTTCAGTAAATTCTAAGTTTTTCAGTGCAACTCACTCATGTACAATGTACTACACTGTGCATTTCGTCTAATGCGGGTTTTTCAGTAAATTCTAAGTTTTTCAGTGCAACTCACTCATATACAATGTACTACACTGTGCATTTCGTCTAATGCGGGTTTTTCAGTAAATTCTAAGTTTTTCAGTGCAACTCACACATATACTATGTACTACACTGTGCATTTCGTCTAATGCGGGTTTTTCAGTAAATTCTAAGTTTTTCAGTGCAAATCACTCATATACAATGTACTACACTGTGCATTTCGTCTAATGCGGGTTTTTCAGTAAATTCTAAGTTTTTCAGTGCAACTCACTCATATACAATGTACTACACTGTGCATTTCATCTAATGCGGGTTTTTCAGTAAATTCTAAGTTTTTCAGTGCAACTCACTCATATACTATGTACTACACTGTGCATTTCGTCTAATGCGGGTTTTTCAGTAAATTCTAAGTTTTTCAGTGCAACTCACTCATATACAATGTACTACACTGTGCATTTCGTCTAATGCGGGTTTTTCAGTAAATTCTAAGTTTTTCAGTGCAAATCACTCATATACAATGTACTACACTGTGCATTTCGTCTAATGCGGGTTTTTCAGTAAATTCTAATTTTTTCAGTGCAACTCACTCATATACTATGTACTACACTGTGCATTTCGTCTAATGCGGGTTTTTCAGTAAATTCTAAGTTTTTCAGTGCAACTCACTCATATACTATGTACTACACTGTGCATTTCGTCTAATGCGGGTTTTTCAGTAAATTCTAAGTTTTTCAGTGCAACTCACTCATATACAATGTACTACACTGTGCATTTCGTCTAATGCGGGTTTTTCAGTAAATTCTAAGTTTTTCAGTGCAACTCACTCATGTACAATGTACTACACTGTGCATTTCGTCTATGCGGGTTTTTCAGTAAATTCTAAGTTTTTCAGTGCAACTCACTCATATACAATGTACTACACTGTGCATTTCTTCTAATGCGGGTTTTTTCAGTAAATTCTAAGTTTTTCAGTGCAACTCACTCATATACAATGTACTACACTGTGCATTTCGTCTAATTGGGGTTTTTCAGTAAATTCTAAGTTTTTCAGTGCAACTCACTCATATACAATGTACTACACTGAGCATTTCGTCTAATGCGGGTTTTTCAGTAAATTCTAAGTTTTTCAGTGGAACTCACTCATATACTATGTACTACACTGTGCATTTCGTCTAATGCGGGTTTTTCAGTAAATTCTAAGTTTTTCAGTGCAACTCACTCATATACAATGTACTACACTGTGCATTTCGTCTAATGCGGGTTTTTCAGTAAATTCTAAGTTTTTCAGTGCAACTCACTCATATACAATGTACTACACTGTGCATTTCATCTAAATCGGGTTTTTCAGTAAATTCTAAGTTTTTCAGTGCAACTCACTCATATACTATGTACTACACTGTGCATTTCGTCTAATGCGGGTTTTTCAGTAAATTCTAAATTTTTCAGTGCAACTCACTCATATACTATATACTACACTGCATTTCGTCTAATGCGGGTTTTTCAGTAAATTCTAAGTTTTTCAGTGCAACTCACTCATATACAATGTACTACACTGTGCATTTCGTCTAATGCGTTTTTTTCAGTAAATTCTAAGTTTTTCAGTGCAACTCACTCATATACTATGTACTACACTGTGCATTTCGTCTAATGCGGGTTTTTCAGTAAATTCTAAGTTTTTCAGTGCAACTCACTCATATACAATGTACTACACTGAGCATTTCGTCTAATGCGGGTTTTTCCAGTAAATTCTAAGTTTTTCAGTGCAACTCACTCATATACAATGTACTACACTGAGCATTTCGTCTAATGCGGGTTTTTCAGTAAATTCTAAGTTTTTCAGTGCAACTCACTCATATACTATGTACTACACTGTGCATTTCGTCTAATGCGGGTTTTTCAGTAAATTCTAAGTTTTTCAGTGCAACTCACTCATGTACAATGTACTACACTGTGCATTTCGTCTAATGCGGGTTTTTCAGTAAATTCTAAGTTTTTCAGTGCAACTCACTCATATACAATGTACTACACTGTGCATTTCGTCTAATGCGGGTTTTTTCGGTAAATTCTAAGTTTTTCAGTGCAACTCACTCATATACTATGTACTACACTGTGCCTTTCGTCTAATGCGGGTTTTTCAGTAAATTCTAAGTTTTTCAGTGCAACTCACTCATATACAATGTACTACACTGTGCATTTCGTCTAATGCGGGTTTTTCAGTAAATTCTAAGTTTTTCAGTGCAACTCACTCATATACAATGTACTACACTGTGCATTTCATCTAAATCGGGTTTTTCAGTAAATTCTAAGTTTTTCAGTGCAACTCACTCATATACTATGTACTACACTGTGCATTTCGTCTAATGCGGGTTTTTCAGTAAATTCTAAGTTTTTCAGTGCAACTCACTCATACACAATGTACTACACTGTGCATTTCGTCTAATGCGGGTTTTTCAGTAAATTCTAAGTTTTTCAGTGCAAATCACTCATATACAATGTACTACACTGTGCATTTCGTCTAATGCGGGTTTTTCAGTAAATTCTAAGTTTTTCAGTGCAACTCACTCATATACTATGTACTACACTGTGCATTTCGTCTAATGCGGGTTTTTCAGTAAATTCTAAGTTTTTCCGTGCAACTCACTCATATACAATGTACTACACTGTGCATTTCGTCTAATGCGGGTTTTTCAGTAAATTCTAAGTTTTTCAGTGCAACTCACTCATATACAATGTACTACACTGTGCATTTCGTCTAATGCGGTTTTTTCAGTAAATTCTAAGTTTTTCAGTGCAACTCACTCATATACAATGTACTACACTGAGCATTTCGTCTAATGCGGGTTTTTCCAGTAAATTCTAAGTTTTTCAGTGCAACTCACTCATATACAATGTACTACACTGAGCATTTCGTCTAATGCGGGTTTTTCAGTAAATTCTAAGTTTTTCAGTGCAACTCACTCATATACTATGTACTACACTGTGCATTTCGTCTAATGCGGGTTTTTCAGTAAATTCTAAGTTTTTCAGTGCAACTCACTCATGTACAATGTACTACACTGTGCATTTCGTCTAATGCGGGTTTTTCAGTAAATTCTAAGTTTTTCAGTGCAACTCACTCATATACAATGTACTACACTGTGCATTTCATCTAAATCGGGTTCTTCAGTAAATTCTAAGTTTTTCAGTGCAACTCACTCATATACTATGTACTACACTGTGCATTTCGTCTAATGCGGGTTTTTCAGTAAATTCTAAGTTTTTCAGTGCAACTCACTCATACACAATGTACTACACTGTGCATTTCGTCTAATGCGGGTTTTTCAGTAAATTCTAAGTTTTTCAGTGCAAATCACTCATATACAATGTACTACACTGTGCATTTCGTCTAATGCGGGTTTTTCAGTAAATTCTAAGTTTTTCAGTGCAACTCACTCATATACTATGTACTACACTGTGCATTTCGTCTAATGCGGGTTTTTCAGTAAATTCTAAGTTTTTCAGTGCAACTCACTCATATACAATGTACTACACTGTGCATTTCGTCTAATGCGGGTTTTTCAGTAAATTCTAAATTTTTCAGTGCAACTCACTCATATACTATATACTACACTGCATTTCGTCTAATGCGGGTTTTTCAGTAAATTCTAAGTTTTTCAGTGCAACTCACTCATATACAATGTACTACACTGTGCATTTCGTCTAATGCGGTTTTTTCAGTAAATTCTAAGTTTTTCAGTGCAACTCACTCATATACTATGTACTACACTGTGCATTTCGTCTAATGCGGGTTTTTCAGTAAATTCTAAGTTTTTCAGTGCAACTCACTCATGTACAATGTACTACACTGTGCATTTCGTCTAATGCGGGTTTTTCAGTAAATTCTAAGTTTTTCAGTGCAACTCACTCATATACAATGTACTACACTGTGCATTTCGTCTAATGCGGGTTTTTCAGTAAATTCTAAGTTTTTCAGTGCAACTCACACATATACTATGTACTACACTGTGCATTTCGTCTAATGCGGGTTTTTCAGTAAATTCTAAGTTTTTCAGTGCAAATCACTCATATACAATGTACTACACTGTGCATTTCGTCTAATGCGGGTTTTTCAGTAAATTCTAAGTTTTTCAGTGCAACTCACTCATATACAATGTACTACACTGTGCATTTCATCTAATGCGGGTTTTTCAGTAAATTCTAAGTTTTTCAGTGCAACTCACTCATATACTATGTACTACACTGTGCATTTCGTCTAATGCGGGTTTTTCAGTAAATTCTAAGTTTTTCAGTGCAACTCACTCATATACAATGTACTACACTGTGCATTTCGTCTAATGCGGGTTTTTCAGTAAATTCTAAGTTTTTCAGTGCAAATCACTCATATACAATGTACTACACTGTGCATTTCGTCTAATGCGGGTTTTTCAGTAAATTCTAATTTTTTCAGTGCAACTCACTCATATACTATGTACTACACTGTGCATTTCGTCTAATGCGGGTTTTTCAGTAAATTCTAAGTTTTTCAGTGCAACTCACTCATATACTATGTACTACACTGTGCATTTCGTCTAATGCGGGTTTTTCAGTAAATTCTAAGTTTTTCAGTGCAACTCACTCATATACAATGTACTACACTGTGCATTTCGTCTAATGCGGGTTTTTCAGTAAATTCTAAGTTTTTCAGTGCAACTCACTCATGTACAATGTACTACACTGTGCATTTCGTCTATGCGGGTTTTTCAGTAAATTCTAAGTTTTTCAGTGCAACTCACTCATATACAATGTACTACACTGTGCATTTCTTCTAATGCGGGTTTTTCAGTAAATTCTAAGTTTTTCAGTGCAACTCACTCATATACAATGTACTACACTGTGCATTTCGTCTAATTGGGGTTTTTCAGTAAATTCTAAGTTTTTCAGTGCAACTCACTCATATACAATGTACTACACTGAGCATTTCGTCTAATGCGGGTTTTTCAGTAAATTCTAAGTTTTTCAGTGGAACTCACTCATATACTATGTACTACACTGTGCATTTCGTCTAATGCGGGTTTTTCAGTAAATTCTAAGTTTTTCAGTGCAACTCACTCATATACAATGTACTACACTGTGCATTTCGTCTAATGCGGGTTTTTCAGTAAATTCTAAGTTTTTCAGTGCAACTCACTCATATACAATGTACTACACTGTGCATTTCATCTAAATCGGGTTTTTCAGTAAATTCTAAGTTTTTCAGTGCAACTCACTCATATACTATGTACTACACTGTGCATTTCGTCTAATGCGGGTTTTTCAGTAAATTCTAAATTTTTCAGTGCAACTCACTCATATACTATATACTACACTGCATTTCGTCTAATGCGGGTTTTTCAGTAAATTCTAAGTTTTTCAGTGCAACTCACTCATATACAATGTACTACACTGTGCATTTCGTCTAATGCGTTTTTTTCAGTAAATTCTAAGTTTTTCAGTGCAACTCACTCATATACTATGTACTACACTGTGCATTTCGTCTAATGCGGGTTTTTCAGTAAATTCTAAGTTTTTCAGTGCAACTCACTCATATACAATGTACTACACTGAGCATTTCGTCTAATGCGGGTTTTTCCAGTAAATTCTAAGTTTTTCAGTGCAACTCACTCATATACAATGTACTACACTGAGCATTTCGTCTAATGCGGGTTTTTCAGTAAATTCTAAGTTTTTCAGTGCAACTCACTCATATACTATGTACTACACTGTGCATTTCGTCTAATGCGGGTTTTTCAGTAAATTCTAAGTTTTTCAGTGCAACTCACTCATGTACAATGTACTACACTGTGCATTTCGTCTAATGCGGGTTTTTCAGTAAATTCTAAGTTTTTCAGTGCAACTCACTCATATACAATGTACTACACTGTGCATTTCGTCTAATGCGGGTTTTTCGGTAAATTCTAAGTTTTTCAGTGCAACTCACTCATATACTATGTACTACACTGTGCCTTTCGTCTAATGCGGGTTTTTCAGTAAATTCTAAGTTTTTCAGTGCAACTCACTCATATACAATGTACTACACTGTGCATTTCGTCTAATGCGGGTTTTTCAGTAAATTCTAAGTTTTTCAGTGCAACTCACTCATATACAATGTACTACACTGTGCATTTCATCTAAATCGGGTTTTTCAGTAAATTCTAAGTTTTTCAGTGCAACTCACTCATATACTATGTACTACACTGTGCATTTCGTCTAATGCGGGTTTTTCAGTAAATTCTAAGTTTTTCAGTGCAACTCACTCATACACAATGTACTACACTGTGCATTTCGTCTAATGCGGGTTTTTCAGTAAATTCTAAGTTTTTCAGTGCAAATCACTCATATACAATGTACTACACTGTGCATTTCGTCTAATGCGGGTTTTTCAGTAAATTCTAAGTTTTTCAGTGCAACTCACTCATATACTATGTACTACACTGTGCATTTCGTCTAATGCGGGTTTTTCAGTAAATTCTAAGTTTTTCCGTGCAACTCACTCATATACAATGTACTACACTGTGCATTTCGTCTAATGCGGGTTTTTCAGTAAATTCTAAGTTTTTCAGTGCAACTCACTCATATACAATGTACTACACTGTGCATTTCGTCTAATGCGGTTTTTTCAGTAAATTCTAAGTTTTTCAGTGCAACTCACTCATATACAATGTACTACACTGAGCATTTCGTCTAATGCGGGTTTTTCCAGTAAATTCTAAGTTTTTCAGTGCAACTCACTCATATACAATGTACTACACTGAGCATTTCGTCTAATGCGGGTTTTTCAGTAAATTCTAAGTTTTTCAGTGCAACTCACTCATATACTATGTACTACACTGTGCATTTCGTCTAATGCGGGTTTTTCAGTAAATTCTAAGTTTTTCAGTGCAACTCACTCATGTACAATGTACTACACTGTGCATTTCGTCTAATGCGGGTTTTTCAGTAAATTCTAAGTTTTTCAGTGCAACTCACTCATATACAATGTACTACACTGTGCATTTCGTCTAATGCGGGTTTTTCGGTAAATTCTAAGTTTTTCAGTGCAACTCACTCATATACTATGTACTACACTGTGCCTTTCGTCTAATGCGGGTTTTTCAGTAAATTCTAAGTTTTTCAGTGCAACTCACTCATATACAATGTACTACACTGTGCATTTCGTCTAATGCGGGTTTTTCAGTAAATTCTAAGTTTTTCAGTGCAACTCACTCATATACAATGTACTACACTGTGCATTTCATCTAAATCGGGTTTTTCAGTAAATTCTAAGTTTTTCAGTGCAACTCACTCATATACAATGTACTACACTGTGCATTTCGTCTAATGCGGGTTTTTCAGTAAATTCTAAGTTTTTCAGTGCAACTCACTCATACACAATGTACTACACTGTGCATTTCGTCTAATGCGGGTTTTTCAGTAAATTCTAAGTTTTTCAGTGCAAATCACTCATATACAATGTACTACACTGTGCATTTCGTCTAATGCGGGTTTTTCAGTAAATTCTAAGTTTTTCAGTGCAACTCACTCATATACTATGTACTACACTGTGCATTTCGTCTAATGCGGGTTTTTCAGTAAATTCTAAGTTTTTCCGTGCAACTCACTCATATACAATGTACTACACTGTGCATTTCGTCTAATGCGGGTTTTTCAGTAAATTCTAAGTTTTTCAGTGCAACTCACTCATATACAATGTACTACACTGTGCATTTCGTCTAATGCGGTTTTTTCAGTAAATTCTAAGTTTTTCAGTGCAACTCACTCATATACTATGTACTACACTGTGCATTTCGTCTAATGCGGGTTTTTCAGTAAATTCTAAGTTTTTCAGTGCAACTCACTCATGTACAATGTACTACACTGTGCATTTCGTCTAATGCGGGTTTTTCAGTAAATTCTAAGTTTTTCAGTGCAACTCACTCATATACAATGTACTACACTGTGCATTTCGTCTAATGCGGGTTTTTCAGTAAATTCTAAGTTTTTCAGTGCAACTCACTCATATACTATGTACTACACTGTGCATTTCGTCTAATGCGGGTTTTTCAGTAAATTCTAAGTTTTTCAGTGCAAATCACTCATATACAATGTACTACACTGTGCATTTCGTCTAATGCGGGTTTTTCAGTAAATTCTAAGTTTTTCAGTGCAACTCACTCATATACAATGTACTACACTGTGCATTTCATCTAATGCGGGTTTTTCAGTAAATTCTAAGTTTTTCAGTGCAACTCACTCATATACTATGTACTACACTGTGCATTTCGTCTAATGCGGGTTTTTCAGTAAATTCTAAGTTTTTCAGTGCAACTCACTCATATACAATGTACTACACTGTGCATTTCGTCTAATGCGGGTTTTTCAGTAAATTCTAAGTTTTTCAGTGCAAATCACTCATATACAATGTACTACACTGTGCATTTCGTCTAATGCGGGTTTTTCAGTAAATTCTAATTTTTTCAGTGCAACTCACTCATATACTATGTACTACACTGTGCATTTCGTCTAATGCGGGTTTTTCAGTAAATTCTAAGTTTTTTGGTGCAACTCACTCATATACAATGTACTACACTGTGCATTTCGTCTAATGCGGGTTTTTCAGTAAATTCTAAGTTTTTCAGTGCAACTCACTCATATACAATGTACTACACTGTGCATTTCGTCTAATGCGGGTTTTTCAGTAAATTCTAAGTTTTTCAGTGCAACTCACTCATGTACAATGTACTACACTGTGCATTTCGTCTAATGCGGGTTTTTCAGTAAATTCTAAGTTTTTCAGTGCAACTCACTCATATACTATGTACTACACTGTGCATTTCGTCTAATGCGGGTTTTTCAGTAAATTCTAAGTTTTTCAGTGCAACTCACTCATATACAATGTACTACACTGTGCATTTCATCTAATGCGGGTTTTTCAGTAAATTCTAAGTTTTTCAGTGCAAATCACTCATATACAATGTACTACACTGTGCATTTCGTCTAATGCGGGTTTTTCAGTAAATTCTAAGTTTTTCAGTGCAACTCACTCATATACTATGTACTACACTGTGCATTTCGTCTAATGCGGGTTTTTCAGTAAATTCTAAGTTTTTCAGTGCAACTCACTCATATACAATGTACTACACTGTGCATTTCGTCTAATGCGGGTTTTTCAGTAAATTCTAAATTTTTCAGTGCAACTCACTCATATACTATATACTACACTGCATTTCGTCTAATGCGGGTTTTTCAGTAAATTCTAAGTTTTTCAGTGCAACTCACTCATATACAATGTACTACACTGTGCATTTCGTCTAATGCGGTTTTTTCAGTAAATTCTAAGTTTTTCAGTGCAACTCACTCATATACTATGTACTACACTGTGCATTTCGTCTAATGCGGGTTTTTCAGTAAATTCTAAGTTTTTCAGTGCAACTCACTCATATACAATGTACTACACTGAGCATTTCGTCTAATGCGGGTTTTTCAGTAAATTCTAAGTTTTTCAGTGCAACTCACTCATATAAAATGTACTACACTGAGCATTTCGTCTAATGCGGGTTTTTCAGTAAATTCTAAGTTTTTCAGTGCAACTCACTCATATACTATGTACTACACTGTGCATTTCGTCTAATGCGGGTTTTTCAGTAAATTCTAAGTTTTTCAGTGCAACTCACTCATATACAATGTACTACACTGAGCATTTCGTCTAATGCGGGTTTTTCCAGTAAATTCTAAGTTTTTCAGTGCAACTCACTCATATACAATGTACTACACTGAGCATTTCGTCTAATGCGGGTTTTTCAGTAAATTCTAAGTTTTTCAGTGCAACTCACTCATATACTATGTACTACACTGTGCATTTCGTCTAATGCGGGTTTTTCAGTAAATTCTAAGTTTTTCAGTGCAACTCACTCATGTACAATGTACTACACTGTGCATTTCGTCTAATGCGGGTTTTTCAGTAAATTCTAAGTTTTTCAGTGCAACTCACTCATATACAATGTACTACACTGTGCATTTCGTCTAATGCGGGTTTTTCGGTAAATTCTAAGTTTTTCAGTGCAACTCACTCATATACTATGTACTACACTGTGCCTTTCGTCTAATGCGGGTTTTTCAGTAAATTCTAAGTTTTTCAGTGCAACTCACTCATATACAATGTACTACACTGTGCATTTCGTCTAATGCGGGTTTTTCAGTAAATTCTAAGTTTTTCAGTGCAACTCACTCATATACAATGTACTACACTGTGCATTTCATCTAAATCGGGTTTTTCAGTAAATTCTAAGTTTTTCAGTGCAACTCACTCATATACTATGTACTACACTGTGCATTTCGTCTAATGCGGGTTTTTCAGTAAATTCTAAGTTTTTCAGTGCAACTCACTCATACACAATGTACTACACTGTGCATTTCGTCTAATGCGGGTTTTTCAGTAAATTCTAAGTTTTTCAGTGCAAATCACTCATATACAATGTACTACACTGTGCATTTCGTCTAATGCGGGTTTTTCAGTAAATTCTAAGTTTTTCAGTGCAACTCACTCATATACTATGTACTACACTGTGCATTTCGTCTAATGCGGGTTTTTCAGTAAATTCTAAGTTTTTCCGTGCAACTCACTCATATACAATGTACTACACTGTGCATTTCGTCTAATGCGGGTTTTTCAGTAAATTCTAAGTTTTTCAGTGCAACTCACTCATATACAATGTACTACACTGTGCATTTCGTCTAATGCGGTTTTTTCAGTAAATTCTAAGTTTTTCAGTGCAACTCACTCATATACTATGTACTACACTGTGCATTTCGTCTAATGCGGGTTTTTCAGTAAATTCTAAGTTTTTCAGTGCAACTCACTCATGTACAATGTACTACACTGTGCATTTCGTCTAATGCGGGTTTTTCAGTAAATTCTAAGTTTTTCAGTGCAACTCACTCATATACAATGTACTACACTGTGCATTTCGTCTAATGCGGGTTTTTCAGTAAATTCTAAGTTTTTCAGTGCAACTCACTCATATACTATGTACTACACTGTGCATTTCGTCTAATGCGGGTTTTTCAGTAAATTCTAAGTTTTTCAGTGCAAATCACTCATATACAATGTACTACACTGTGCATTTCGTCTAATGCGGGTTTTTCAGTAAATTCTAAGTTTTTCAGTGCAACTCACTCATATACAATGTACTACACTGTGCATTTCATCTAATGCGGGTTTTTCAGTAAATTCTAAGTTTTTCAGTGCAACTCACTCATATACTATGTACTACACTGTGCATTTCGTCTAATGCGGGTTTTTCAGTAAATTCTAAGTTTTTCAGTGCAACTCACTCATATACAATGTACTACACTGTGCATTTCGTCTAATGCGGGTTTTTCAGTAAATTCTAAGTTTTTCAGTGCAAATCACTCATATACAATGTACTACACTGTGCATTTCGTCTAATGCGGGTTTTTCAGTAAATTCTAATTTTTTCAGTGCAACTCACTCATATACTATGTACTACACTGTGCATTTCGTCTAATGCGGGTTTTTCAGTAAATTCTAAGTTTTTTGGTGCAACTCACTCATATACAATGTACTACACTGTGCATTTCGTCTAATGCGGGTTTTTCAGTAAATTCTAAGTTTTTCAGTGCAACTCACTCATATACAATGTACTACACTGTGCATTTCGTCTAATGCGGGTTTTTCAGTAAATTCTAAGTTTTTCAGTGCAACTCACTCATGTACAATGTACTACACTGTGCATTTCGTCTAATGCGGGTTTTTCAGTAAATTCTAAGTTTTTCAGTGCAACTCACTCATATACTATGTACTACACTGTGCATTTCGTCTAATGCGGGTTTTTCAGTAAATTCTAAGTTTTTCAGTGCAACTCACTCATATACAATGTACTACACTGTGCATTTCATCTAATGCGGGTTTTTCAGTAAATTCTAAGTTTTTCAGTGCAAATCACTCATATACAATGTACTACACTGTGCATTTCGTCTAATGCGGGTTTTTCAGTAAATTCTAAGTTTTTCAGTGCAACTCACTCATATACTATGTACTACACTGTGCATTTCGTCTAATGCGGGTTTTTCAGTAAATTCTAAGTTTTTCAGTGCAACTCACTCATATACAATGTACTACACTGTGCATTTCGTCTAATGCGGGTTTTTCAGTAAATTCTAAATTTTTCAGTGCAACTCACTCATATACTATATACTACACTGCATTTCTTCTAATGCGGGTTTTTCAGTAAATTCTAAGTTTTTCAGTGCAACTCACTCATATACAATGTACTACACTGTGCATTTCGTCTAATGCGGTTTTTTCAGTAAATTCTAAGTTTTTCAGTGCAACTCACTCATATACTATGTACTACACTGTGCATTTCGTCTAATGCGGGTTTTTCAGTAAATTCTAAGTTTTTCAGTGCAACTCACTCATATACAATGTACTACACTGAGCATTTCGTCTAATGCGGGTTTTTCAGTAAATTCTAAGTTTTTCAGTGCAACTCACTCATATAAAATGTACTACACTGAGCATTTCGTCTAATGCGGGTTTTTCAGTAAATTCTAAGTTTTTCAGTGCAACTCACTCATATACTATGTACTACACTGTGCATTTCGTCTAATGCGGGTTTTTCAGTAAATTCTAAGTTTTTCAGTGCAACTCACTCATGTACAATGTACTACACTGTGCATTTCGTCTAATGCGGGTTTTTCAGTAAATTCTAAGTTTTTCAGTGCAACTCACTCATATACAATGTACTACACTGTGCATTTCGTCTAATGCGGGTTTTTCAGTAAATTCTAAGTTTTTCAGTGCAACTCACTCATATACTATGTACTACACTGTGCATTTCGTCTAAATCGGGTTTTTCAGTAAATTCTAAGTTTTTTGGTGCAACTCACTCATATACAATGTACTACACTGTGCATTTCGTCTAATGCGGGTTTTTCAGTAAATTCTAAGTTTTTCAGTGCAACTCACTCATATACTATGTACTACACTGTGCATTTCGTCTAATGCGGGTTTTTCAGTAAATTCTAAGTTTTGGTGCAACTCACTCATATACAATGTACTACACTGTGCATTTCGTCTAATGCGGGTTTTTCAGTAAATTCTAAGTTTTTCAGTGCAACTCACTCATATACTATGTACTACACTGTGCATTTCGTCTAATGCGGGTTTTTCAGTAAATTCTAACTTTTTCAGTGCAACTCACTCATATACAATGTACTACACTGTGCATTTCGTCTAATGCGGGTTTTTCAGTAAATTCTAAGTTTTTCAGTGCAACTCACTCATGTACAATGTACTACACTGTGCATTTCGTCTAATGCGGGTTTTTCAGTAAATTCTAAGTTTTTCAGTGCAACTCACTCATATACAATGTACTACACTGTGCATTTCTTCTAATGCGGGTTTTTCAGTAAATTCTAAGTTTTTCAGTGCAACTCACTCATATACAATGTACTACACTGTGCATTTCGTCTAATTGGGGTTTTTCAGTAAATTCTAAGTTTTTCAGTGCAACTCACTCATATACAATGTACTACACTGAGCATTTCGTCTAATGCGGGTTTTTCAGTAAATTCTAAGTTTTTCAGTGCAACTCACTCATATACAATGTACTACACTGAGCATTTCGTCTAATGCGGGTTTTTCAGTAAATTCTAAGTTTTTCAGTGCAACTCACTCATATACAATGTACTACACTGTGCATTTCGTCTAATGCGGGTTTTTCAGTAAATTCTAAGTTTTTCAGTGCAACTCACTCATATACAATGTACTACACTGTGCATTTCATCTAAATCGGGTTTTTCAGTAAATTCTAAGTTTTTCAGTGCAACTCACTCATATACTATGTACTACACTGTGCATTTCGTCTAATGCGGGTTTTTCAGTAAATTCTAAGTTTTTCAGTGCAACTCACTCATATACAATGTACTACACTGTGCATTTCATCTAATGCGGGTTTTTCAGTAAATTCTAAGTTTTTCAGTGCAAATCACTCATATACAATGTACTACACTGTGCATTTCGTCTAATGCGGGTTTTTCAGTAAATTCTAAGTTTTTCAGTGCAACTCACTCATATACTATGTACTACACTGTGCATTTCGTCTAATGCGGGTTTTTCAGTAAATTCTAAGTTTTTCAGTGCAACTCACTCATATACAATGTACTACACTGTGCATTTCGTCTAATGCGGGTTTTTCAGTAAATTCTAAATTTTTCAGTGCAACTCACTCATATACTATATACTACACTGCATTTCGTCTAATGCGGGTTTTTCAGTAAATTCTAAGTTTTTCAGTGCAACTCACTCATATACAATGTACTACACTGTGCATTTCGTCTAATGCGGTTTTTTCAGTAAATTCTAAGTTTTTCAGTGCAACTCACTCATATACTATGTACTACACTGTGCATTTCGTCTAATGCGGGTTTTTCAGTAAACTCTAAGTTTTTCAGTGCAACTCACTCATATACAATGTACTACACTGTGCATTTCGTCTAATGCGGGTTTTTCAGTAAATTCTAAGTTTTTCAGTGCAACTCACTCATATACAATGTACTACACTGTGCATTTCATCTAAATCGGGTTTTTCAGTAAATTCTAAGTTTTTCAGTGCAACTCACTCATATACTATGTACTACACTGTGCATTTCGTCTAATGCGGGTTTTTCAGTAAATTCTAAGTTTTTCAGTGCAACTCACTCATATACAATGTACTACACTGTGCATTTCATCTAATGCGGCTTTTTCAGTAAATTCTAAGTTTTTCAGTGCAAATCACTCATATACAATGTACTACACTGTGCATTTCGTCTAATGCGGGTTTTTCAGTAAATTCTAAGTTTTTCAGTGCAACTCACTCATATACTATGTACTACACTGTGCATTTCGTCTAATGCGGGTTTTTCAGTAAATTCTAAGTTTTTCAGTGCAACTCACTCATATACAATGTACTACACTGTGCATTTCGTCTAATGCGGGTTTTTCAGTAAATTCTAAATTTTTCAGTGCAACTCACTCATATACTATATACTACACTGCATTTCGTCTAATGCGGGTTTTTCAGTAAATTCTAAGTTTTTCAGTGCAACTCACTCATATACAATGTACTACACTGTGCATTTCGTGTAATGCGGTTTTTTCAGTAAATTCTAAGTTTTTCAGTGCAACTCACTCATATACTATGTACTACACTGTGCATTTCGTCTAATGCGGGTTTTTCAGTAAATTCTAAGTTTTTCAGTGCAACTCACTCATATACAATGTACTACACTGAGCATTTCGTCTAATGCGGGTTTTTCAGTAAATTCTAAGTTTTTCAGTGCAACTCACTCATATACAATGTACTACACTGAGCATTTCGTCTAATGCGGGTTTTTCAGTAAATTCTAAGTTTTTCAGTGCAACTCACTCATATACTATGTACTACACTGTGCATTTCGTCTAATGCGGGTTTTTCAGTAAATTCTAAGTTTTTCAGTGCAACTCACTCATATACAATGTACTACACTGTGCATTTCGTCTAATGCGGTTTTTTCAGTAAATTCTAAGTTTTTCAGTGCAACTCACTCATATACTATGTACTACACTGTGCATTTCGTCTAATGCGGGTTTTTCAGTAAATTCTAAGTTTTTCAGTGCAACTCACTCATATACAATGTACTACACTGAGCATTTCGTCTAATGCGGGTTTTTCAGTAAATTCTAAGTTTTTCAGTGCAACTCACTCATATACAATGTACTACACTGAGCATTTCGTCTAATGCGGGTTTTTCAGTAAATTCTAAGTTTTTCAGTGCAACTCACTCATATACTATGTACTACACTGTGCATTTCGTCTAATGCGGGTTTTTCAGTAAATTCTAAGTTTTTCAGTGCAACTCACTCATGTACAATGTACTACACTGTGCATTTCGTCTAATGCGGGTTTTTCAGTAAATTCTAAGTTTTTCAGTGCAACTCACTCATATACTATATACTACACTGCATTTCGTCTAATGCGGGTTTTTCAGTAAATTCTAAGTTTTTCAGTGCAACTCACTCATATACAATGTACTACACTGTGCATTTCGTCTAATGCGGTTTTTTCAGTAAATTCTAAGTTTTTCAGTGCAACTCACTCATATACTATGTACTACACTGTGCATTTCGTCTAATGCGGGTTTTTCAGTAAATTCTAAGTTTTTCAGTGCAACTCACTCATATACAATGTACTACACTGAGCATTTCGTCTAATGCGGGTTTTTCAGTAAATTCTAAGTTTTTCAGTGCAACTCACTCATATACAATGTACTACACTGAGCATTTCGTCTAATGCGGGTTTTTCAGTAAATTCTAAGTTTTTCAGTGCAACTCACTCATATACTATGTACTACACTGTGCATTTCGTCTAATGCGGGTTTTTCAGTAAATTCTAAGTTTTTCAGTGCAACTCACTCATGTACAATGTACTACACTGTGCATTTCGTCTAATGCGGGTTTTTCAGTAAATTCTAAGTTTTTCAGTGCAACTCACTCATATACAATGTACTACACTGTGCATTTCGTCTAATGCGGGTTTTTCAGTAAATTCTAAGTTTTTCAGTGCAACTCACTCATATACTATGTACTACACTGTGCATTTCGTCTAATGCGGGTTTTTCAGTAAATTCTAAGTTTTTTGGTGCAACTCACTCATATACAATGTACTACACTGTGCATTTCGTCTAATGCGGGTTTTTCAGTAAATTCTAAGTTTTTCAGTGCAACTCACTCATATACTATGTACTACACTGTGCATTTCGTCTAATGCGGGTTTTTCAGTAAATTCTAAGTTTTTCGGTGCAACTCACTCATATACAATGTACTACACTGTGCATTTCGTCTAATGCGGGTTTTTCAGTAAATTCTAAGTTTTTCAGTGCAACTCACTCATATACTATGTACTACACTGTGCATTTCGTCTAATGCGGGTTTTTCAGTAAATTCTAAGTTTTTCAGTGCAACTCACTCATATACAATGTACTACACTGTGCATTTCGTCTAATGCGGGTTTTTCAGTAAATTCTAAGTTTTTCAGTGCAACTCACTCATGTACAATGTACTACACTGTGCATTTCGTCTAATGCGGGTTTTTCAGTAAATTCTAAGTTTTTCAGTGCAACTCACTCATATACAATGTACTACACTGTGCATTTCTTCTAATGCGGGTTTTTCAGTAAATTCTAAGTTTTTCAGTGCAACTCACTCATATACTATGTAGTACACTGTGCATTTCGTCTAATGCGGGTTTTTCAGTAAATTCTAAGTTTTTCAGTGCAACTCACTCATATACTATGTACTACACTGTGCATTTCGTCTAATGCGGGTTTTTCAGTAAATTCTAAGTTTTTCAGTGCAACTCACTCATATACAATGTACTACACTGTGCATTTCGTCTAATGCGGGTTTTTCAGTAAATTCTAAGTTTTTCAGTGCAACTCACTCATATACTATGTACTACACTGTGCATTTCGTCTAATGCGGGTTTTTCAGTAAATTCTAAGTTTTTCAGTGCAACTAACTCATATACAATGTACTACACTGTGCATTTCGTCTAATGCGAGTTTTTCAGTAAATTCTAAGTTTTTCAGTGCAACTCACTCATATACAATGTACTACACTGTGCATTTCATCTAATGCGGGTTTTTCAGTAAATTCTAAGTTTTTCAGTGCAACTCACTCATATACTATGTACTACACTGTGCATTTCGTCTAATGCGGGTTTTTCAGTAAATTCTAAGTTTTTCAGTGCAACTCACTCATATACAATGTACTACACTGTGCATATCGTCTAATGCGGGTTTTTCAGTAAATTCTAAGTTTTTCAGTGCAACTCACTCATATACTATGTACTACACTGTGCATTTCGTCTAATGCGGGTTTTTCAGTAAATTCTAAGTTTTTCAGTGCAACTCACTCATATACTATGTACTACACTGTGCATTTCGTCTAATGCGGGTTTTTCAGTAAATTCTAAGTTTTTCAGTGCAACTCACTCATGTACAATGTACTACACTGTGCATTTCGTCTAATGAGGGTTTTTCAGTAAATTCTAAGTTTTTCAGTGCAACTCACTCATATACTATGTACTACACTGTGCATTTCGTTTAATGCGGGTTTTTCAGTAAATTCTAAGTTTTTCAGTGCAACTCACTCATATACTATGTACTACACTGTGCATTTCGTCTAATGCGGGTTTTTCAGTAAATTCTAAGTTTTTCAGTGCAACTCACTCATATACAATGTACTACACTGTACATTTCGTCTAATGCGGGTTTTTCAGTAAATTCTAAGTTTTTCAGTGCAACTCACTCATATACAATGTACTACACTGTGCATTTCATCTAATGCGGGTTTTTCAGTAAATTCTAAGTTTTTCAGTGCAACTCATTCATATACTATGTACTACACTGTGCATTTCATCTAATGCGGGTTTTTCAGTATATTCTAAGTTTTTCAGTGCAACTCACTCATATACAATGTACTACACTGTGCATTTCGTCTAATGCGGGTTTTTCAGTAAATTCTAAGTTTTTCAGTGCAAATCACTCATATACAATGTACTACACTGAGCATTTCTTCTAATGCGGGTTTTTCAGTAAATTCTAAGTTTTTCAGTGCAACTCACTCATATACTATGTACTACACTGTGCATTTCGTCTAATGCGGGTTTTTCAGTAAATTCTAAGTTTTTCAGTGCAACTCACTCATATACAATGTACTACACTGTGCATTTCTTCTAATGCGGGTTTTTCAGTAAATTCTAAGTTTTTCAGTGCAACTCACTCATATACTATGTACTACACTGTGCATTTCGTCTAATGCGGGTTTTTCAGTAAATTCTAAGTTTTTCAGTGCAACTCACTCATGTACAATGTACTACACTGTGCATTTCGTCTAATGAGGGCTTTTCAGTAAATTCTAAGTTTTTCAGTGCAACTCACTCATATACTATGTACTACACTGTGCATTTCGTCTAATGCGGGTTTTTCAGTAAATTCTAAGTTTTTCAGTGCAACTCACTCATATACAATGTACTACACTGAGCATTTCGTCTAATGCGGGTTTTTCAGTAAATTCTAAGTTTTTCAGTGCAACTCACTCATATACTATGTACTACACTGTGCATTTCGTCTAATGCGGGTTTTTCAGTAAATTCTAAGTTTTTCAGTGCAACTCACTCATATACTATGTACTACACTGTGCATTTCGTCTAATGCGGGTTTTTCAGTAAATTCTAAGTTTTTCAGTGCAACTCACTCATGTACAATGTACTACACTGTGCATTTCGTCTAATGCGGGTTTTTCAGTAAATTCTAAGTTTTTCAGTGCAACTCACTCATATACAATGTACTACACTGTGCATTTCTTCTAATGCGGGTTTTTCAGTAAATTCTAAGTTTTTCAGTGCAACTCACTCATATACTATGTAGTACACTGTGCATTTCGTCTAATGCGGGTTTTTCAGTAAATTCTAAGTTTTTCAGTGCAACTCACTCATATACTATGTACTACACTGTGCATTTCGTCTAATGCGGGTTTTTCAGTAAATTCTAAGTTTTTCAGTGCAACTCACTCATATACAATGTACTACACTGTGCATTTCGTCTAATGCGGGTTTTTCAGTAAATTCTAAGTTTTTCAGTGCAACTCACTCATATACAATGCACTACACTGTGCATTTCGTCTAATGCGGGTTTTTCAGTAAATTCTAAGTTTTTCAGTGCAACTCACTCATATACTATGTACTACACTGTGCATTTCGTCTAATGAGGGTTTTTCAGTAAATTCTAACTTTTTTAGTGCAACTCACTCATATACTATGTACTACACTGCATTTCGTCTAATGCGGGTTTTTCAGTAAATTCTAAGTTTTTCAGTGCAACTCACTCATATACTATGTACTACACTGTGCATTTCGTCTAATGCGGGTTTTTCAGTAAATTCTAAGTTTTTCAGTGCAACTCACTCATATACAATGTACTACACTGAGCATTTCGTCTAATGCGGGTTTTTCAGTAAATTCTAAGTTTTTCAGTGCAACTCACTCATATACAATGTACTACACTGAGCATTTCGTCTAATGCGGGTTTTTCAGTAAATTCTAAGTTTTTCAGTGCAACTCACTCATATACTATGTACTACACTGTGCATTTCGTCTAATGCGGGTTTTTCAGTAAATTCTAAGTTTTTCAGTGCAACTCACTCATGTACAATGTACTACACTGTGCATTTCGTCTAATGCGGGTTTTTCAGTAAATTCTAAGTTTTTCAGTGCAACTCACTCATATACAATGTACTACACTGTGCATTTCGTCTAATGCGGGTTTTTCAGTAAATTCTAAGTTTTTCAGTGCAACTCACTCATATACTATGTACTACACTGTGCATTTCGTCTAATGCGGGTTTTTCAGTAAATTCTAAGTTTTTCAGTGCAAATCACTCATATACAATGTACTACACTGTGCATTTCGTCTAATGCGGGTTTTTCAGTAAATTCTAAGTTTTTCAGTGCAACTCACTCATATACAATGTACTACACTGTGCATTTCATCTAATGCGGGTTTTTCAGTAAATTCTAAGTTTTCAGTGCAACTCACTCATATACTATGTACTACACTGTGCATTTCGTCTAATGCGGGTTTTTCAGTAAATTCTAAGTTTTTCAGTGCAACTCACTCATATACAATGTACTACACTGTGCATTTCGTCCTATGCGGGTTTTTCAGTAAATTCTAAGTTTTTCAGTGCAAATCACTCATATACAATGTACTACACTGTGCATTTCGTCTAATGCGGGTTTTTCAGTAAATTCTAATTTTTTCAGTGCAACTCACTCATATACTATGTACTACACTGTGCATTTCGTCTAATGCGGGTTTTTCAGTAAATTCTAAGTTTTTTGGTGCAACTCACTCATATACAATGTACTACACTGTGCATTTCGTCTAATGCGGGTTTTTCAGTAAATTCTAAGTTTTTCAGTGCAACTCACTCATGTACAATGTACTACACTGTGCATTTCGTCTAATGCGGGTTTTTCAGTAAATTCTAAGTTTTTCAGTGCAACTCACTCATATACAATGTACTACACTGTGCATTTCTTCTAATGCGGGTTTTTCAGTAAATTCTAAGTTTTTCAGTGCAACTCACTCATATACTATGTAGTACACTGTGCATTTCGTCTAATGCGGGTTTTTCAGTAAATTCTAAGTTTTTCAGTGCAACTCACTCATATACTATGTACTACACTGTGCATTTCGTCTAATGCGGGTTTTTCAGTAAATTCTAAGTTTTTCAGTGCAACTCACTCATATACAATGTACTACACTGTGCATTTCGTCTAATGCGGGTTTTTCAGTAAATTCTAAGTTTTTCAGTGCAACTCACTCATATACAATGCACTACACTGTGCATTTCGTCTAATGCGGGTTTTTCAGTAAATTCTAAGTTTTTCAGTGCAACTCACTCATATACTATGTACTACACTGTGCATTTCGTCTAATGAGGGTTTTTCAGTAAATTCTAACTTTTTTAGTGCAACTCACTCATATACTATGTACTACACTGCATTTCGTCTAATGCGGGTTTTTCAGTAAATTCTAAGTTTTTCAGTGCAACTCACTCATATACTATGTACTACACTGTGCATTTCGTCTAATGCGGGTTTTTCAGTAAATTCTAAGTTTTTCAGTGCAACTCACTCATATACAATGTACTACACTGAGCATTTCGTCTAATGCGGGTTTTTCAGTAAATTCTAAGTTTTTCAGTGCAACTCACTCATATACAATGTACTACACTGAGCATTTCGTCTAATGCGGGTTTTTCAGTAAATTCTAAGTTTTTCAGTGCAACTCACTCATATACTATGTACTACACTGTGCATTTCGTCTAATGCGGGTTTTTCAGTAAATTCTAAGTTTTTCAGTGCAACTCACTCATGTACAATGTACTACACTGTGCATTTCGTCTAATGCGGGTTTTTCAGTAAATTCTAAGTTTTTCAGTGCAACTCACTCATATACAATGTACTACACTGTGCATTTCGTCTAATGCGGGTTTTTCAGTAAATTCTAAGTTTTTCAGTGCAACTCACTCATATACTATGTACTACACTGTGCATTTCGTCTAATGCGGGTTTTTCAGTAAATTCTAAGTTTTTCAGTGCAAATCACTCATATACAATGTACTACACTGTGCATTTCGTCTAATGCGGGTTTTTCAGTAAATTCTAAGTTTTTCAGTGCAACTCACTCATATACAATGTACTACACTGTGCATTTCGTCTAATGCGGGTTTTTCAGTAAATTCTAAGTTTTTCAGTGCAAATCACTCATATACAATGTACTACACTGTGCATTTCGTCTAATGCGGGTTTTTCAGTAAATTCTAATTTTTTCAGTGCAACTCACTCATATACTATGTACTACACTGTGCATTTCGTCTAATGCGGGTTTTTCAGTAAATTCTAAGTTTTTTGGTGCAACTCACTCATATACAATGTACTACACTGTGCATTTCGTCTAATGCGGGTTTTTCAGTAAATTCTAAGTTTTTCAGTGCAACTCACTCATGTACAATGTACTACACTGTGCATTTCGTCTAATGCGGGTTTTTCAGTAAATTCTAAGTTTTTCAGTGCAACTCACTCATATACAATGTACTACACTGTGCATTTCTTCTAATGCGGGTTTTTCAGTAAATTCTAAGTTTTTCAGTGCAACTCACTCATATACTATGTAGTACACTGTGCATTTCGTCTAATGCGGGTTTTTCAGTAAATTCTAAGTTTTTCAGTGCAACTCACTCATATACTATGTACTACACTGTGCATTTCGTCTAATGCGGGTTTTTCAGTAAATTCTAAGTTTTTCAGTGCAACTCACTCATATACAATGTACTACACTGTGCATTTCGTCTAATGCGGGTTTTTCAGTAAATTCTAAGTTTTTCAGTGCAACTCACTCATATACAATGCACTACACTGTGCATTTCGTCTAATGCGGGTTTTTCAGTAAATTCTAAGTTTTTCAGTGCAACTCACTCATATACTATGTACTACACTGTGCATTTCGTCTAATGAGGGTTTTTCAGTAAATTCTAAGTTTTTCAGTGCAACTCACTCATATACTATGTACTACACTGTGCATTTCGTTTAATGCGGGTTTTTCAGTAAATTCTAAGTTTTTCAGTGCAACTCACTCATATACTATGTACTACACTGTGCATTTCGTCTAATGCGGGTTTTTCAGTAAATTCTAAGTTTTTCAGTGCAACTCACTCATATACAATGTACTACACTGTGCATTTCGTCTAATGCGGGTTTTTCAGTAAATTCTAAGTTTTTCAGTGCAACTCACTCATATAAAATGTACTACACTGTGCATTTCATCTAATGCGGGTTTTTCAGTAAATTCTAAGTTTTTCAGTGCAACTCACTCATATACTATGTACTACACTGTGCATTTCATCTAATGCGGGTTTTTCAGTATATTCTAAGTTTTTCAGTGCAACTCACTCATATACAATGTACTACACTGTGCATTTCGTCTAATGCGGGTTTTTCAGTAAATTCTAAGTTTTTCAGTGCAAATCACTCATATACAATGTACTACACTGAGCATTTCTTCTAATGCGGGTTTTTCAGTAAATTCTAAGTTTTTCAGTGCAACTCACTCATATACTATGTACTACACTGTGCATTTCCTCTAATGCGGGTTTTTCAGTAAATTCTAATTTTTTCAGTGCAACTCACTCATATACAATGTACTACACTGTGCATTTCTTCTAATGCGGGTTTTTCAGTAAATTCTAAGTTTTTCAGTGCAACTCACTCATATACTATGTACTACACTGTGCATTTCGTCTAATGCGGGTTTTTCAGTAAATTCTAAGTTTTTCAGTGCAACTCACTCATATACTATGTACTACACTGTGCATTTCGTCTAATGCGGGTTTTTCAGTAAATTCTAAGTTTTTCAGTGCAACTCACTCATGTACAATGTACTACACTGTGCATTTCGTCTAATGAGGGTTTTTCAGTAAATTCTAAGTTTTTCAGTGCAACTCACTCATATACTATGTACTACACTGTGCATTTCGTCTAATGCGGGTTTTTCAGTAAATTCTAAGTTTTTCAGTGCAACTCACTCATATACTATGTACTACACTGTGCATTTCGTCTAATGCGGGTTTTTCAGTAAATTCTAAGTTTTTCAGTGCAACTCACTCATATACAATGTACTACACTGTGCATTTCGTCTAATGCGGGATTTTCAGTAAATTCTAAGTTTTTCAGTGCAACTCACTCATATACTATGTACTACACTGCATTTCGTCTAATGCGGGTTTTTCAGTAAATTCTAAGTTTTTCAGTGCAACTCACTCATATACAATGCACTACACTGTGCTTTTCGTCTAATGCGGGTTTTTCAGTAAATTCTAAGTTTTTCAGTGCAACTCACTCATATACTATGTACTACACTGCATTTCGTCTAATGTGGGTTTTTCAGTAAATTCTAAGTTTTTCAGTGCAACTCACTCATGTACAATGTACTACACTGTGCATTTCGTCTAATGCGGGTTTTTCAGTAAATTCTAAGTTTTTCAGTGCAACTCACTCATATACTATGTACTACACTGTGCATTTCGTCTAATGCGGGTTTTTCAGTAAATTCTAAGTTTTTCAGTGCAACTCACTCATATACAATGTACTACACTGTGCATTTCGTCTAATGCGGGATTTTCAGTAAATTCTAAGTTTTTCAGTGCAACTCACTCATATACTATGTACTACACTGCATTTCGTCTAATGCGGGTTTTTCAGTAAATTCTAAGTTTTTCAGTGCAACTCACTCATATACAATGCACTTACACTGTGCTTTTCGTCTAATGCGGGTTTTTCAGTAAATTCTAAGTTTTTCAGTGCAACTCACTCATATACTATGTACTACACTGCATTTCGTCTAATGCGGGTTTTTCAGTAAATTCTAAGTTTTTCAGTGCAACTCACTCATATACTATGTACTACACTGTGCATTTCGTCTAATGCCGGTTTTTCAGTAAATTCTAAGTTTTTCATTGCAACACACTCATATACTATTTACTACACTGTGCATTTCGTCTAATGCGGGTTTTTCAGTAAATTCTTAGTTTTTCAGTGCAACTCACTCATATACAATGTACTACACTGAGCATTTCTTCTAATGCGGGTTTTTCAGTAAATTCTAAGTTTTTCAGTGCAACTCACTCATATACTATGTACTACACTGTGCATTCGTCTAATGCGGGTTTTTCAGTAAATTCTAAGTTTTTCAGTGCAACTCACTCATATACAATGTACTACACTGTGCATTTCGTCTAATGTGGTTTTTTCAGTAAATTCTAAGTTTTTCAGTGCAACTCACTCATATACTATGTACTACACTGTGCATTTCGTCTAATGCGGGTTTTTCAGTAAATTCTAAGTTTTTCAGTGCAACTCACTCATATACAATGTACTACACTGTGCATTTCTTCTAATGCGGGTTTTTCAGTAAATTCTAAGTTTTTCAGTGCAACTCACTCATATACTATGTACTACACTGTGCATTTCGTCTAATGCGGGTTTTTCAGTAAATTCTAAGTTTTTCAGTGCAACTCACTCATATACTATGTACTACACTGTGCATTTCGTCTAATGCGGGTTTTTTCAGTAAATTCTAAGTTTTTCAGTGCAACTCACTCATGTACAATGTACTACACTGTGCATTTCGTCTAATGCGGGTTTTTCAGTAAATTCTAAGTTTTTCAATGCAACTCACTCATATACTATGTACTACACTGTGCATTTCGTCTAATGCTGGTTTTTCAGTAAATTCTAAGTTTTTCAGTGCAACTCACTCATATACTATGTACTACACTGTGCATTTCGTCTAATGCGGGTTTTTCAGTAAATTCTAAGTTTTTCAGTGCAACTCACTCATATACAATGTACTACACTGTGCATTTCGTCTAATGCGGGATTTTCAGTAAATTCTAAGTTTTTCAGTGCAACTCACTCATATACTATGTACTACACTGCATTTCGTCTAATGCGTGTTTTTCAGTAAATTCTAAGTTTTTCAGTGCAACTCACTCATATACAATGTACTACACTGTGCTTTTCGTCTAATGCGGGTTTTTCAGTAAATTCTAAGTTTTTCAGTGCAACTCACTCATATACTATGTACTACACTGTGCATTTCGTCTAATGCGGGTTTTTCACTAAATTCTAAGTTTTTCAGTGCAACTCACTCATATACTATTTACTACACTGTGCATTTCGTCTAATGCGGGTTTTTCAGTAAATTCTAAGTTTTTCAGTGCAACTCACTCATATACAATGTACTACACTGAGCATTTCTTCTAATGCGGGTTTTTCAGTAAATTCTAAGTTTTTCAGTGCACTCACTCATATACTATGTACTACACTGTGCATTTCGTCTAATGCGGGTTTTTCAGTAAATTCTAAGTTTTTCAGTGCAACTCACTCATATACAATGTACTACACTGTGCATTTTGTCTAATGCGGGTTTTTCAGTAAATTCTAAGTTTTTCAGTGCAACTCACTCATATACTATGTACTACACTGTGCATTTCGTCTAATGCGGGTTTTTCAGTAAATTCTAAGTTTTTCAGTGCAACTCACTCATATACTATGTACTACACTGTGCATTTCGTCTAATGCGGGTTTTTCAGTAAATTCTAAGTTTTTCAGTGCAACTCCCTCATGTACAATGTACTACACTGTGCATTTCGTCTAATGAGGGTATTTCAGTAAATTCTAAGTTTTTCAGTGCAACTCACTCATATACTATGTACTACACTGTGCATTTCGTTTAATGCGGGTTTTTCAGTAAATTCTAAGTTTTTCAGTGCAACTCACTCATATACAATGTACTACACTGTGCATTTCGTCTAATGCGGGTTTTTCAGTAAATTCTAAGTTTTTCAGTGCAACTCACTCATATACAATGTACTACACTGTGCATTTCGTCTAATGCGGGTTTTTCAGTAAATTCTAAGTTTTTCAGTGCAACTCACTCATATACAATGTACTACACTGTGCATTTCATCTAATGCGGGTTTTTCAGTAAATTCTAAGTTTTTCAGTGCAACTCACTCATATACTATGTACTACACTGTGCATTTCGTCTAATGCGGGTTTTTCAGTAAATTCTAAGTTTTTCAGTGCAACTCCCTCATGTACAATGTACTACACTGTGCATTTCGTCTAATGAGGGTATTTCAGTAAATTCTAAGTTTTTCAGTGCAACTCACTCATATACAATGTACTACACTGTGCATTTCGTCTAATGCGGGTTTTTCAGTAAATTCTAAGTTTTTCAGTGCAACTCACTCATATACAATGTACTACACTGTGCATTTCGTCTAATGCGGGTTTTTCAGTAAATTCTAAGTTTTTCAGTGCAACTCACTCATATACAATGTACTACACTGTGCATTTCATCTAATGCGGGTTTTTCAGTAAATTCTAAGTTTTTCAGTGCAACTCACTCATATACTATGTACTACACTGTGCATTTCGTTTAATGCGGGTTTTTCAGTAAATTCTAAGTTTTTCAGTGCAACTCACTCATATACTATGTACTACACTGTGCATTTCGTCTAATGCGGGTTTTTCAGTAAATTCTAAGTTTTTCAGTGCAACTCACTCATATACAATGTACTACACTGTGCATTTCGTCTAATGCGGGTTTTTCAGTAAATTCTAAGTTTTTCAGTGCAACTCACTCATATACAATGTACTACACTGTGCATTTCTTCTAATGCGGGTTTTTCAGTAAATTCTAAGTTTTTCAGTGCAACTCACTCATATACTATGTAGTACACTGTGCATTTCGTCTAATGCGGGTTTTTCAGTAAATTCTAAGTTTTTCAGTGCAACTCACTCATATACTATGTACTACACTGTGCATTTCGTCTAATGCGGGTTTTTCAGTAAATTCTAAGTTTTTCAGTGCAACTCACTCATATACAATGTACTACACTGTGCATTTCGTCTAATGCGGGTTTTTCAGTAAATTCTAAGTTTTTCAGTGCAACTCACTCATATACAATGTACTACACTGTGCATTTCGTCTAATGCGGGTTTTTCAGTAAATTCTAAGTTTTTCAGTGCAACTCACTCATATACTATGTACTACACTGTGCATTTCGTCTAATGCGGGTTTTTCAGTAAATTCTAAGTTTTTCAGTGCAACTAACTCATATACAATGTACTACACTGTGCATTTCGTCTAATGCGGGTTTTTCAGTAAATTCTAAGTTTTTCAGTGCAACTCACTCATATACAATGTACTACACTGTGCATTTCATCTAATGCGGGTTTTTCAGTAAATTCTAAGTTTTTCAGTGCAACTCACTCATATACTATGTACTACACTGTGCATTTCGTCTAATGCGGGTTTTTCAGTAAATTCTAAGTTTTTCAGTGCAACTCACTCATATACTATGTACTACACTGTGCATTTCGTCTAATGCGGGTTTTTCAGTAAATTCTAAGTTTTTCAGTGCAACTCACTCATGTACAATGTACTACACTGTGCATTTCGTCTAATGAGGGTTTTTCAGTAAATTCTAAGTTTTTCAGTGCAACTCACTCATATACTATGTACTACACTGTGCATTTCGTTTAATGCGGGTTTTTCAGTAAATTCTAAGTTTTTCAGTGCAACTCACTCATATACTATGTACTACACTGTGCATTTAGTCTAATGCGGGTTTTTCAGTAAATTCTAAGTTTTTCAGTGCAACTCACTCATATACAATGTACTACACTGTGCATTTCGTCTAATGCGGGTTTTTCAGTAAATTCTAAGTTTTTCAGTGCAACTCACTCATATACAATGTACTACACTGTGCATTTCATCTAATGCGGGTTTTTCAGTAAATTCTAAGTTTTTCAGTGCAACTCACTCATATACTATGTACTACACTGTGCATTTCGTCTAATGCGGGTTTTTCAGTAAATTCTAAGTTTTTCAGTGCAACTCACTCATATACTATGTACTACACTGTGCATTTCGTCTAATGCGGGTTTTTCAGTAAATTCTAAGTTTTTCAGTGCAACTCACTCATATACAATGTACTACACTGTGCATTTCGTCTAATGCGGGTTTTTCAGTATATTCTAAGTTTTTCAGTGCAACTCACTCATATACAATGTACTACACTGTGCATTTCGTCTAATGCGGGTTTTTCAGTAAATTCTAAGTTTTTCATTGCAACACACTCATATACTATTTACTACACTGTGCATTTCGTCTAATGCGGGTTTTTCAGTAAATTCTAAGTTTTTCAGTGCAACTCACTCATATACTATGTACTACACTGCATTTCGTCTAATGCGGGTTTTTCAGTAAATTCTAAGTTTTTCAGTGCAACTCACTCATGTACAATGTACTACACTGTGCATTTCGTCTAATGCGGGTTTTTCAGTAAATTCTAAGTTTTTCAGTGCAACTAACTCATATACAATGTACTACACTGTGCATTTCGTCTAATGCGGGTTTTTCAGTAAATTCTAAGTTTTTCAGTGCAACTCACTCATATACAATGTACTACACTGTGCATTTCATCTAATGCGGGTTTTTCAGTAAATTCTAAGTTTTTCAGTGCAACTCACTCATATACAATGTACTACACTGTGCATTTCATCTAATGCGGGTTTTTCAGTAAATTCTAAGTTTTTCAGTGCAACTCACTCATATACTATGTACTACACTGTGCATTTCCTCTAATGCGGGTTTTTCAGTAAATTCTAATTTTTTCAGTGCAACTCACTCATATACAATGTACTACACTGTGCATTTCTTCTAATGCGGGTTTTTCAGTAAATTCTAAGTTTTTCAGTGCAACTCACTCATATACTATGTACTACACTGTGCATTTCGTCTAATGCGGGTTTTTCAGTAAATTCTAAGTTTTTCAGTGCAACTCACTCATATACTATGTACTATACTGTGCATTTCGTCTAATGCGGGTTTTTCAGTAAATTCTAAGTTTTTCAGTGCAACTCACTCATGTACAATGTACTACACTGTGCATTTCGTCTAATGAGGGTTTTTCAGTAAATTCTAAGTTTTTCAGTGCAACTCACTCATATACTATGTACTACACTGTGCATTTCGTCTAATGCGGGTTTTTCAGTAAATTCTAAGTTTTTCAGTGCAACTCACTCATATACTATGTACTACACTGTGCATTTCGTCTAATGCGGGTTTTTCAGTAAATTCTAAGTTTTTCAGTGCAACTCACTCATATACAATGTACTACACTGTGCATTTCGTCTAATGCGGGATTTTCAGTAAATTCTAAGTTTTTCAGTGCAACTCACTCATATACTATGTACTACACTGCATTTCGTCTAATGCGGGTTTTTCAGTAAATTCTAAGTTTTTCAGTGCAACTCACTCATATACAATGCACTACACTGTGCTTTTCGTCTAATGCGGGTTTTTCAGTAAATTCTAAGTTTTTCAGTGCAACTCACTCATATACTATGTACTACACTGCATTTCGTCTAATGCGGGTTTTTCAGTAAATTCTAAGTTTTTCAGTGCAACTCACTCATATACTATGTACTACACTGTGCATTTCGTCTAATGCCGGTTTTTCAGTAAATTCTAAGTTTTTCATTGCAACACACTCATATACTATTTACTACACTGTGCATTTCGTCTAATGCGGGTTTTTCAGTAAATTCTTAGTTTTTCAGTGCAACTCACTCATATACAATGTACTACACTGAGCATTTCTTCTAATGCGGGTTTTTCAGTAAATTCTAAGTTTTTCAGTGCAACTCACTCATATACTATGTACTACACTGTGCATTCGTCTAATGCGGGTTTTTCAGTAAATTCTAAGTTTTTCAGTGCAACTCACTCATATACAATGTACTACACTGTGCATTTCGTCTAATGTGGTTTTTTCAGTAAATTCTAAGTTTTTCAGTGCAACTCACTCATATACTATGTACTACACTGTGCATTTCGTCTAATGCGGGTTTTTCAGTAAATTCTAAGTTTTTCAGTGCAACTCACTCATATACAATGTACTACACTGTGCATTTCTTCTAATGCGGGTTTTTCAGTAAATTCTAAGTTTTTCAGTGCAACTCACTCATATACTATGTACTAAACTGTGCATTTCGTCTAATGCGGGTTTTTCAGTAAATTCTAAGTTTTTCAGTGCAACTCACTCATATACTATGTACTACACTGTGCATTTCGTCTAATGCGGGTTTTTCAGTAAATTCTAAGTTTTTCAGTGCAACTCACTCATGTACAATGTACTACACTGTGCATTTCGTCTAATGCGGGTTTTTCAGTAAATTCTAAGTTTTTCAATGCAACTCACTCATATACTATGTACTACACTGTGCATTTCGTCTAATGCGGGTTTTTAAGTAAATTCTAAGTTTTTCAGTGCAACTCACTCATATACTATGTACTACACTGTGCATTTCGTCTAATGCGGGTTTTTCAGTAAATTCTAAGTTTTTCAGTGCAACTCACTCATATACAATGTACTACACTGTGCATTTCGTCTAATGCGGGATTTTCAGTAAATTCTAAGTTTTTCAGTGCAACTCACTCATTATACTATGTACTACACTGCATTTCGTCTAATGCGTGTTTTTCAGTAAATTCTAAGTTTTTCAGTGCAACTCACTCATATACAATGTACTACACTGTGCTTTTCGTCTAATGCGGGTTTTTCAGTAAATTCTAAGTTTTTCAGTGCAACTCACTCATATACTATGTACTACACTGTGCATTTCGTCTAATGCGGGTTTTTCACTAAATTCTAAGTTTTTCAGTGCAACTCACTCATATACTATTTACTACACTGTGCATTTCGTCTAATGCGGGTTTTTCAGTAAATTCTAAGTTTTTCAGTGCAACTCACTCATATACAATGTACTACACTGAGCATTTCTTCTAATGCGGGTTTTTCAGTAAATTCTAAGTTTTTCAGTGCACTCACTCATATACTATGTACTACACTGTGCATTTCGTCTAATGCGGGTTTTTCAGTAAATTCTAAGTTTTTCAGTGCAACTCACTCATATACAATGTACTACACTGTGCATTTTGTCTAATGCGGGTTTTTCAGTAAATTCTAAGTTTTTCAGTGCAACTCACTCATATACTATGTACTATACTGTGCATTTCGTCTAATGCGGGTTTTTCAGTAAATTCTAAGTTTTTCAGTGCAACTCACTCATATACTATGTACTACACTGGTGCATTTCGTCTAATGCGGGTTTTTCAGTAAATTCTAAGTTTTTCAGTGCAACTCCCTCATGTACAATGTACTACACTGTGCATTTCGTCTAATGAGGGTATTTCAGTAAATTCTAAGTTTTTCAGTGCAACTCACTCATATACTATGTACTACACTGTGCATTTCGTTTAATGCGGGTTTTTCAGTAAATTCTAAGTTTTTCAGTGCAACTCACTCATATACAATGTACTACACTGTGCATTTCGTCTAATGCGGGTTTTTCAGTAAATTCTAAGTTTTTCAGTGCAACTCACTCATATACAATGTACTACACTGTGCATTTCGTCTAATGCGGGTTTTTCAGTAAATTCTAAGTTTTTCAGTGCAACTCACTCATATACAATGTACTACACTGTGCATTTCGTCTAATGCGGGTTTTTCAGTAAATTCTAAGTTTTTCAGTGCAACTCACTCATATACTATGTACTACACTGTGCATTTCGTCTAATGCGGGTTTTTCAGTAAATTCTAAGTTTTTCAGTGCAACTCCCTCATGTACAATGTACTACACTGTGCATTTCGTCTAATGAGGGTATTTCAGTAAATTCTAAGTTTTTCAGTGCAACTCACTCATATACTATGTACTACACTGTGCATTTCGTCTAATGCGGGTTTTTCAGTAAATTCTAAGTTTTTCAGTGCAACTCACTCATATACTATGTACTACACTGTGCATTTCGTCTAATGCGGGTTTTTGAGTAAATTCTAAGTTTTTCAGTGCAACTCACTCATGTACAATGTACTACACTGTGCATTTCGTCTAATGAGGGTTTTTCAGTAAATTCTAAGTTTTTCAGTGCAACTCACTCATATACTATGTACTACACTGTGCATTTCGTTTAATGCGGGTTTTTCAGTAAATTCTAAGTTTTTCAGTGCAACTCCCTCATGTACAATGTACTACACTGTGCATTTCGTCTAATGAGGGTATTTCAGTAAATTCTAAGTTTTTCAGTGCAACTCACTCATATACTATGTACTACACTGTGCATTTCGTCTAATGCGGGGTTTTTCAGTAAATTCTAAGTTTTTCAGTGCAACTCACTCATATACTATGTACTACACTGTGCATTTCGTCTAATGCGGGTTTTTGAGTAAATTCTAAGTTTTTCAGTGCAACTCACTCATGTACAATGTACTACACTGTGCATTTCGTCTAATGAGGGTTTTTCAGTAAATTCTAAGTTTTTCAGTGCAACTCACTCATATACTATGTACTACACTGTGCATTTCGTTTAATGCGGGTTTTTCAGTAAATTCTAAGTTTTTCAGTGCAACTCACTCATATACTATGTACTACACTGTGCATTTAGTCTAATGCGGGTTTTTTCAGTAAATTCTAAGTTTTTCAGTGCAACTCACTCATATACAATGTACTACACTGTGCATTTCGTCTAATGCGGGTTTTTCAGTAAATTCTAAGTTTTTCAGTGCAACTCACTCATATACAATGTACTACACTGTGCATTTCATCTAATGCGGGTTTTTCAGTAAATTCTAAGTTTTTCAGTGCAACTCACTCATATACTATGTACTACACTGTGCATTTCATCTAATGCGGGTTTTTCAGTATATTCTAAGTTTTTCAGTGCAACTCACTCATATACAATGTACTACACTGTGCATTTCGTCTAATGCGGGTTTTTCAGTAAATTCTAAGTTTTTCAGTGCAAATCACTCATATACAATGTACTACACTGAGCATTTCTTCTAATGCGGGTTTTTCAGTAAATTCTAAGTTTTTCAGTGCAACTCACTCATATACTATGTACTACACTGTGCATTTCCTCTAATGCGGGTTTTTCAGTAAATTCTAATTTTTTCAGTGCAACTCACTCATATACAATGTACTACACTGTGCATTTCTTCTAATGCGGGTTTTTCAGTAAATTCTAAGTTTTTCAGTGCAACTCACTCATATACTATGTACTACACTGTGCATTTCGTCTAATGCGGGTTTTTCAGTAAATTCTAAGTTTTTCAGTGCAACTCACTCATATACTATGTACTACACTGTGCATTTCGTCTAATGCGGGTTTTTCAGTAAATTCTAAGTTTTTCAGTGCAACTCACTTCATATACAATGTACTACACTGTGCATTTCGTCTAATGCGGGTTTTTCAGTATATTCTAAGTTTTTCAGTGCAACTCACTCATATACAATGTACTACACTGTGCATTTCGTCTAATGCGGGTTTTTCAGTAAATTCTAAGTTTTTCATTGCAACACACTCATATACTATTTACTACACTGTGCATTTCGTCTAATGCGGGTTTTTCAGTAAATTCTAAGTTTTTCAGTGCAACTCACTCATATACTATGTACTACACTGCATTTCGTCTAATGCGGGTTTTTCAGTAAATTCTAAGTTTTTCAGTGCAACTCACTCATGTACAATGTACTACACTGTGCATTTCGTCTAATGCGGGTTTTTCAGTAAATTCTAAGTTTTTCAGTGCAACTAACTCATATACAATGTACTACACTGTGCATTTCGTCTAATGCGGGTTTTTCAGTAAATTCTAAGTTTTTCAGTGCAACTCACTCATATACAATGTACTACACTGTGCATTTCATCTAATGCGGGTTTTTCAGTAAATTCTAAGTTTTTCAGTGCAACTCACTCATATACAATGTACTACACTGTGCATTTCATCTAATGCGGGTTTTTCAGTAAATTCTAAGTTTTTCAGTGCAACTCACTCATATACTATGTACTACACTGTGCATTTCCTCTAATGCGGGTTTTTCAGTAAATTCTAATTTTTTCAGTGCAACTCACTCATATACAATGTACTACACTGTTCATTTCTTCTAATGCGGGTTTTTCAGTAAATTCTAAGTTTTTCAGTGCAACTCACTCATATACTATGTACTACACTGTGCATTTCGTCTAATGCGGGTTTTTCAGTAAATTCTAAGTTTTTCAGTGCAACTCACTCATATACTATGTACTATACTGTGCATTTCGTCTAATGCGGGTTTTTCAGTAAATTCTAAGTTTTTCAGTGCAACTCACTCATGTACAATGTACTACACTGTGCATTTCGTCTAATGAGGGTTTTTCAGTAAATTCTAAGTTTTTCAGTGCAACTCACTCATATACTATGTACTACACTGTGCATTTCGTCTAATGCGGGTTTTTCAGTAAATTCTAAGTTTTTCAGTGCAACTCACTCATATACTATGTACTACACTGTGCATTTCGTCTAATGCGGGTTTTTCAGTAAATTCTAAGTTTTTCAGTGCAACTCACTCATATACAATGTACTACACTGTGCATTTCGTCTAATGCGGGATTTTCAGTAAATTCTAAGTTTTTCAGTGCAACTCACTCATATACTATGTACTACACTGCATTTCGTCTAATGCGGGTTTTTCAGTAAATTCTAAGTTTTTCAGTGCAACTCACTCATATACAATGCACTACACTGTGCTTTTCGTCTAATGCGGGTTTTTCAGTAAATTCTAAGTTTTTCAGTGCAACTCACTCATATACTATGTACTACACTGCATTTCGTCTAATGCGGGTTTTTCAGTAAATTCTAAGTTTTTCAGTGCAACTCACTCATGTACAATGTACTACACTGTGCATTTCGTCTAATGCGGGTTTTTTCAGTAAATTCTAAGTTTTTCAGTGCAACTCACTCATATACTATGTACTACACTGTGCATTTCGTCTAATGCGGGTTTTTCAGTAAATTCTAAGTTTTTTCAGTGCAACTCACTCATATACAATGCACTACACTGTGCTTTTCGTCTAATGCGGGTTTTTCAGTAAATTCTAAGTTTTTCAGTGCAACTCACTCATATACTATGTACTACACTGCATTTCGTCTAATGCGGGTTTTTCAGTAAATTCTAAGTTTTTCAGTGCAACTCACTCATATACTATGTACTACACTGTGCATTTCGTCTAATGCGGGTTTTTCAGTAAATTCTAAGTTTTTCATTGCAACACACTCATATACATGTACTACACTGTGCATTTCGTCTAATGCGGGTTTTTCATTAAATTCTAAGTTTTTCAGTGCAACTCACTCATATACAATGTACTACACTGTGCATTTCGTCTAATGCGGGTTTTTCAGTAAATTCTAAGTTTTTCAGTGCAACTCACTCATATACAATGTACTACACTGTGCATTTCGTCTAATGCGGGTTTTTCAGTAAATTCTAAGTTTTTCAGTGCAACTCACTCATATACTATGTACTACACTGTGCATTTCTTCTAATGCGGGTTTTTCAGTAAATTCTAATTTTTTCAGTGCAACTCACTCATATACAATGTACTACACTGTGCATTTCGTCTGATGCGGGTTTTTCAGTAAATTCTAAGTTTTTCAGTGCAACTCACTCATATACAATGTACTACACTGTGCATTTCGTCTAATGCGGGTTTTTCAGTAAATTCTAAGTTTTTCAAGCAACTCACTCATATACAATGTACTACACTGTGCATTTCGTCTAATGCGGGTTTTTCAGTAAATTCTAAGTTTTTCAGTGCAATTCACTCATATACTATGTACTACACTGTGCATTTCGTCTAATGCGGGTTTTTCAGTAAATTCTAAGTTTTTCAGTGCAACTCACTCATATACAATGTACTACACTGTGCATTTCGTCTAATGCGGGTTTTTCAGTAAATTCTAAGTTTTTCAGTGCAACTCACTCATATACAATGTACTACACTGTGCATTTC
>NW_028227297.1:1247487-1314568 GCF_978045245.1 Mus caroli
TAGTAATATGAGTGAGTTGTACTGAAAAAACTTAGAATTTACTGAAAAACCCGCATTAGACGAAAATGCACAGTGTAGTACATTGTATATGAGTGAGTTGCACTGAAAAACTTAGAATTTACTGAAAAACCCGCATTAGACGAAATGCACAGTGTAGTACATAGTATATGAGTGAGTTGCACTGAAAAACTTAGAATTTACTGAAAAACCCGCATTAGACGAAATGCACAGTGTAGTACATTGTATATGAGTGAGTTGCACTGAAAAACTTAGAATTTACTGAAAAAACCCGCATTAGACGAAATGCACAGTGTAGTACATAGTATATGAGTGAGTTGCACTGAAAAATTAGAATTTACTGAAAAACCCGCATTAGACGAAATGCACAGTGTAGTACATTGTATATGAGTGAGTTGCACTGAAAAACTTAGAATTTACTGAAAAACCCGTATTAGACGAAATGCACTGTGTAGTACATAGTATATGAGTGAGTTGCACTGAAAAACTTAGAATTTACTGAAAAAACCCGCATTAGACGAAATGCACAGTGTAGTACATTGTATATGAATGAGTTGCACTGAAAAACTTAGAATTACTGAAAAACCCGCATTAGACGAAATGCACAGTGTAGTACATAGTATAATGAGTGAGTTGCACTGAAAAACTTAGAATTTACTGAAAAAACCCGCATTAGACGAAATGCACAGTGTAGTACATTGTATATGAGTGAGTTGCACTGAAAAACTTAGAATTTCTGAAAAACCCGCATTAGACGAAATGCACAGTGTAGTACATTGTATATGAGTGAGTTGCACTGAAAAACTTAGAAATTACTGAAAAAACCCGCATTAGAACGAAATGCAGTGTAGTACATAGTATATGAGTGAGTTGCACTGAAAAAACTTAGAATTTACTGAAAAACCCGCATTAGACGAAATGCACAGTGTAGTACATTGTATATGAGTGAGTTTGCACTGAAAAACTTAGAATTTACTGAAAAACCCGCATTAGACGAAATGCACAGTGTAGTACATAGTATATGAGAGGAGTTGCACTGAAAAACTTAGAATTTACTGAAAAACCCGCATTAGACGAAATGCACAGTGTAGTACATTGTATATGAGTGAGTTGCACTGAAAAACTTAGAATTTACTGAAAAACCCGCATTAGACGAAATGCACAGTGTAGTACATTGTATATGAGTGAGTTGCACTGAAAAAACTTAGAATTTACTGAAAAACCCGCATTAGACGAAATGCACAGTGTAGTACATTGTATATGAGTGAGTTGCACTGAAAAACTTAGAATTTACTGAAAAACCCGCATTAGACGAAATGCACAGTGTAGTACATTGAATATGAGTGAGTTGCACTGAAAAACTTAGAATTTACTGAAAAAACCCGCATTAGACGAAATGCACAGTGTAGTACAATAGTATATGAGTGAGTTGCACTGAAAAAACTTAGAATTTACTGAAAAACCCGCATTAGACGAAATGCACAGTGTAGTACATTGTATATGAGTGAGTTGCACTGAAAAAACTTAGAATTTACTGAAAAACCCGCATTAGACGAAATGCACAGTGTAGTACATTGCATATGAGTGAGTTGCACTGAAAAACTTAGAATTTACTGAAAAACCCGCATTAGACGAAATGCAGTGTAGTACATAGTATATGAGTGAGTTGCACTGAAAAACTTAGAATTTACTGAAAAACCCGCATTAGACGAAAATGCACAGTGTAGTACATTGTATATGAGTAAGTTGCACTGAAAAACTTAGAATTTACTGAAAAACCCGCATTAGACGAAATGCAGTGTAGTACATAGTATATGAGTGAGTTGCACTGAAAAACTTAGAATTTACTGAAAAACCCGCATTAGACGAAATGCAGTGTAGTACATAGTATATGAGTTAGTTGCACTGAAAAACTTAGAATTTACTGAAAAACCCGCATTAGACGAAATGCACAGTGTAGTACATTGTATATGAGTGAGTTGCACTGAAAAACTTAGAATTTACTGAAAAAACCCGCATTAGACGAAATGCACAGTGTAGTACATTGTATATGAGTTAGTTGCACTGAAAAACTTAGAATTTACTGAAAAAACCCCGCATTAGACGAAATGCACAGTGTAGTACATTTATATGAGTGAGTTGCACTGAAAAAACTTAGAATTTACTGAAAAACCCGCATTAGACGAAATGCACAGTGTAGTACATTGTATATGAGTGAGTTGCACTGAAAAACTTAGAATTTACTGAAAAAACCCGCATTAGACGAAATGCAGTGTAGTACATAGTATATGAGTGAGTTGCACTGAAAAACTTAGAATTTACTGAAAAAACCCGCATTAGACGAAATGCACAGTGTAGTACATTGTATATGAGTGAGTTTGCACTGAAAAACTTAGAATTTACTGAAAAACCCGCATTAGAAGAAATGCAGTGTAGTACATAGTATATGAGTGAGTTGCACTAAAAAACTTAGAATTTACTGAAAAACCCGCATTAGACGAAATGCACAGTGTAGTACATTGTATATGAGTGAGTTGCACTGAAAAACTTAGAATTTACTGAAAAACCCGCATTAGACGAAATGCAGTGTAGTACATAGAATATGAGTGAGTTGCACTGAAAAAACTTAGAATTTACTGAAAAACCCGCATTAGACGAAATGCACAGTGTAGTACATTGTATATGAGTGAGTTGCACTGAAAAACTTAGAATTTACTGAAAAAACCCGCATTAGATGAAATGCACAGTGTAGTACATTGTATATGAGTGAGTTGCACTGAAAAAACTTAGAATTTACTGAAAAACCCGCATTAGACGAAATGCACAGTGTAGTACATTGTATATGAGTGAGTTGCACTGAAAAACTTAGAATTTACTGAAAAACCCGCATTAGACGAAATGCAGTGTAGTACATAGTATATGAGTGAGTTGCACTGAAAAACTTAGAATTTACTGAAAAACCCGCATTAGACGAAATGCACAGTGTAGTACATTGTATATGAGTGAGTTGCACTGAAAAACTTAGAATTTACTGAAAAAACCCGCATTAGACGAAATGCAGTGTAGTACATAGTATATGAGTGAGTTGCACTAAAAAACTTAGAATTTACTGAAAAACCCGCATTAGACGAAATGCACAGTGTAGTACATAGTATATGAGAGAGTTGCACTGAAAAAACTTAGAATTTACTGAAAAAAACCCGCATTAGACGAAATGCACAGTGTAGTACATTTATATGAGTGAGTTGCACTGAAAAACTTAGAATTTACTGAAAAAACCCGCATTAGACGAAATGCACAGTGTAGTACATTGTATATGAGTGAGTTGCACTGAAAAACTTAGAATTTACTGAAAAAACCCGCATTAGACGAAATGCAGTGTAGTACATAGTATATGAGTGAGTTGCACTGAAAAACTTAGAATTTACTGAAAAACCCGCATTAGATGAAATGCACAGTGTAGTACATTGTATATGAGTGAGTTTGCACTGAAAAACTTAGAATTTACTGAAAAACCCGCATTAGACGAAATGCACAGTGTAGTACATTGTATATGAGTGAGTTGCACTGAAAAACTTAGAATTTACTGAAAAACCCGCATTAGACGAAATGCACAGTGTAGTACATAGTATATGAGTGAGGTTGCACTGAAAAACTTAGAATTTACTGAAAAAACCCTCATTAGATGAAATGCACAGTGTAGTACATTGTACATGAGTGAGTTGCACTGAAAAAACTTAGAATTTACTGAAAAACCCACATTAGACGAAATGCAAAGTGTAGTACATAGTATATGAGTGAGTTGCACTGAAAAACTTAGAATTTACTGAAAAACCCGAATTAGACGAAATGCACAGTGTAGTACATTGTATATGAGTGAGTTGCACTGAAAAACTTAGAATTTACTGAAAAAACCCGCATTAGACGAAATGCACAGTGTAGTACATAGTATATGAGTGAGTTGCACTGAAAAACTTAGAATTTACTGAAAAACCCGCATTAGACGAAATGCACAGTGTAGTACATTGTATATGAGTGAGTTGCACTGAAAAACTTAGAATTTACTGAAAAACCCGCATTAGACGAAATGCACAGTGTAGTACATTGTATATGAGTGAGTTGCTGAAAAACTTAGAATTTACTGAAAAACCCGCATTAGACGAAATGCACAGTGTAGTACATTGTATATGAGTGAGTTGCACTGAAAAACTTAGAATTTACTGAAAAACCCTCATTAGACGAAATGCACAGTGTAGTACATAGTATATGAGTGAGTTGCACTGAAAAACTTAGAATTTACTGAAAAAACCCGCATTAGACGAAATGCACAGTGTAGTACATTGTATATGAATGAGTTGCACTGAAAAAACTTAGAATTTACTGAAAAACCCGCATTAGACGAAATGCACAGTGTAGTACATAGTATATGAGTGAGTTGCACTGAAAAACTTAGAATTTACTGAAAAACCCTCATTAGACGAAATGCACAGTGTAGTACATTGTACATGAGTGAGTTGCACTGAAAAACTTAGAATTTACTGAAAAACCCGCATTAGACGAAATGCAAAGTGTAGTACATAGTATATGAGTGAGTTGCACTGAAAAACTAGGAATTTACTGAAAAACCCGCATTAGACGAAATGCACAGTGTAGTACATAGTATAGGAGTGAGTTGCACTGAAAAAACTTAGAATTTACTGAAAAAACCCGCATTAGACGAAATGCACAGTGTAGTACATTGAATATGAGTGAGTTGCACTGAAAAACTTAGAATTTACTGAAAAACCCGCATTAGACGAAATGCACAGTGTAGTACATAGTATATGAGTGAGTTGCACTGAAAAACTTAGAATTTACTGAAAAACCCGCATTAGACGAAATGCACAGTGTAGTACATTGTATATGAGTGAGTTGCACTGAAAAACTTAGAATTTACTGAAAAACCCGCATTAGACGAAATGCACAGTGTAGTACATTGCATATGAGTGAGTTGCACTGAAAAACTTAGAATTTACTGAAAAACCCGCATTAGACGAAATGCAGTGTAGTACATAGTATATGAGTGAGTTGCACTGAAAAACTTAGAATTTACTGAAAAACCCGCATTAGACGAAATGCAGTGTAGTACATAGTATATGAGTGAGTTGCACTGAAAAACTTAGAATTTACTGAAAAACCCGCATTAGACGAAATGCACAGTGTAGTACATTGTATATGAGTGAGTTGCACTGAAAAACTTAGAATTTACTGAAAAACACGCATTAGACGAAATGCACAGTGTAGTACATAGTATATGAGAGAGTTGCACTGAAAAACTTAGAATTTACTGAAAAACCCGCATTAGACGAAATGCACAGTGTAGTACATTGTATATGAGTGAGTTGCACTGAAAAACTTAGAATTTACTGAAAAACCCGCATTAGACGAAATGCAGTGTAGTACATAGTATATGAGTGAGTTGCACTGAAAAACTTAGAATTTACTGAAAAACCTGCACTAGATGAAATGCACAGTGTAGTACATTGTATATGAGTGAGTTGCACTGAAAAACTTAGAATTTACTGAAAAACCCGCATTAGACAAAATGCAGTGTAGTACATAGTGTATGAGAGAGTTGCACTGAAAAACTTAGAATTTACTGAAAAACCCGCATTAGACGAAATGCACAGTGTAGTACATTGTATATGAGTGAGTTGCACTGAAAAACTTAGAATTTACTGAAAAACCCGCATTAGACGAAATGCACAGTGTAGTACATTGTATATGAGTGAGTTGCACTGAAAAACTTAGAATTTACTGAAAAACCCGCATTAGACGAAATGCACAGTGTAGTACATTGTATATGAATGAGTTGCACTGAAAAACTTAGAATTTACTGAAAAACCCGCATTAGAGGAAATGCACAGTGTAGTACATAGTATATGAGAGAGGTGCACTGAAAAACTTAGAATTTACTGAAAAACCCGCATTAGACGAAATGCACAGTGTAGTACATTGTATATGAGTGAGTTGCACTGAAAAACTTAGAATTTACTGAAAAACCCGCATTAGACGAAATGCACAGTGTAGTACATTGTATTTGAGTGAGTTGCACTGAAAAACTTAGAATTTACAGAAAAACCCGCATTAGACGAAATGCAGTGTAGTACATAGTATATGAGTGAGTTGCACTGAAAAACTTAGAATTTACTGAAAAACCCGCATTAGACGAAATGCACAGTGTAGTATATTGTATATGAGTGAGTTGCACTGAAAAACTTAGAATTTACTGAAAAACCCGCATTAGACGAAATGCAGTGTAGTACATAGTATATGAGTGAGTTGCACTAAAAAATTAAAATTTACTGAAAAAACCCGCATTAGACGAAATGCACAGTGTAGTACATTGTATATGAGTGAATTGCACTGAAAAACTTAGAATTTACTGAAAAACCCGCATTAGACGAAATGCACAGTGTAGTACATAGTATATGAGAGAGTTGCACTGAAAAACTTAGAATTTACTGAAAAACCCGCATTAGACGAAATGCACAGTGTAGTACATTGTATATGAGTGAGTTGCACTGAAAAACTTAGAATTTACTGAAAAACCCGCATTAGACGAAATGCACAGTGTAGTACATTGTATATGAGTGAGTTGCACTGAAAAACTTAGAATTTACTGAAAAACCCGCATTAGACGAAATGCACAGTGTAGTACATTGTATATAAATGAGTTGCACTGAAAAACTTAGAATTTACTGAAAAACCCGCATTAGACGAAATGCACAGTGTAGTACCTTGTATATGAGTGAGTTGCACTGAAAAACTTAGAATTTACTGAAAAACCCGCATTAGACGAAAGGCACAGTGTAGTACATAGTATATGAGTGAGTTGCACTGAAAAACTTAGAATTTACTGAAAAACCCGCATTAGACGAAATGCACAGTGTAGTACATAGTATATGAGTGAGTTGCACTGAAAAACTTAGAATTTACTGAAAAACCCGCATTAGACGAAATCACAGTGTAGTACATTGTATATGAGTGAGTTGCACTGAAAAACTTAGAATTTACTGAAAAACCCGCATTAGACGAAATGCACAGTGTAGTACATAGTATATGAGAGAGTTGCACTGAAAAACTTAGAATTTACTGAAAAACCCGCATTAGACGAAATGCACAGTGTAGTATATTGTATATGAGTGAGTTGCACTGAAAAACTTAGAATTTACTGAAAAACCCGCATTAGACGAAATGCACAGTGTAGTACATTGTATATGAGTGAGTTGCACTGAAAAACTTAGAATTTACTGAAAAACCCGCATTAGACGAAATGCACAGTGTAGTATATTGTATATGAGTGAGTTGCACTGAAAAACTTAGAATTTACTGAAAAACCCGCATTAGACGAAATGCACAGTGTAGTACATTGTATATGAGTGAGTTGCACTGTAAAACTTAGAATTTACTGAAAAACCCGCATTAGAAGAAATGCACAGTTTAGTACATAGTATATGAGTGAGTTGCACTGAAAAACTTAGAATTTACTGAAAAACCCGCATTAGACGAAATGCACAGTGTAGTACATAGTATATGAGTGAGTTGCACTGAAAAACTTAGAATTTACTGAAAAACCCGCATAGAAGAAATGCACAGTGTAGTACATTGTATATGAGTGAGTTGCACTGAAAAACTTAGAATTTACTGAAAAACCCGCATTAGACGAAATGCACAGTGTAGTACATTGTATATGAGTGATTTGCACTGAAAAACTTAGAATTTACTGAAAAACCCGCATTAGACGAAATGCACAGTGTAGTACATAGTATATGAGTGAGTTGCACTGAAAAACTTAGAATTTACTGAAAAACCCGCATTAGACGAAATGCACAGTGTAGTACATAGTATATGAGTGAGTTGCACTGAAAAACTTAGAATTTACTGAAAAACCCGCATTAGACGAAATGCACAGTGTAGTACATAGTATATGAGTGAGTTGCACTGAAAAACTTAGAATTTACTGAAAAACCCGCATTAGACGAAATGCACAGTGTAGTACATAGTATATGAGTGAGTTGCACTGAAAAACTTAGAATTTACTGAAAAACCCGCATTAGACGAAATGCACAGTGTAGTACATTGTATATGAGTGAGTTGCACTGAAAAAATTAGAATTTACTGAAAAACCCGCATTAGACGAAATGCACAGTGTAGTACATAGTATATGAGTGAGTTGCACTGAAAAACTTAGAATATACTGAAAAACCCGCATTAGACGAAATGCAGAGTGTAGTACATTGTATATGAGTGAGTTGCACTGAAAAACTTAGAATTTACTGAAAAACCCGCATTAGACGAAATGCACAGTGTAGTACATTGTATATGAGTGAGTTGCACTGAAAAACTTAGAATTTACCGAAAAACCCGCATTAGACGAAATGCACAGTGTAGTACATAGTATATGAGTGAGTTGCACTGAAAAACTTAGAATTTACTGAAAAACCCGCATTAGACGAAATGCACAGTGTAGTACATTGTATATGAGTGAGTTGCACTGAAAAACTTAGAATTTACTGAAAAACCCGCATTAGACGAAATGCACAGTGTAGTAAATAGTATATGAGTGTGTTGCAATGAAAAACTTAGAATTTACTGAAAAACCCGCATTAGACGAAATGCACAGTGTAGTAAATAGTATATGAGTGTGTTGCAATGAAAAACTTAGAATTTACTGAAAAACCCGCATTAGACGAAATGCACAGTGTAGTACATAATATATGAGTGAGTTGCACTGAAAAACTTAGAATTTACTGAAAAAACCCGCATTAGACGAAAAGCACAGTGTAGTACATTGTATATGAGTGAGTTGCACTGAAAAACTTAGAATTTACTGAAAAACCCACATTAGACGAAATGCAGTGTAGTACATAGTATATGAGTGAGTTGCACTGAAAAACTTAGAATTTACTGAAAATCCCGCATTAGACGAAATGCACAGTGTAGTACATTGTACATGAGTGAGTTGCACTGAAAAACTTAGAATTTACTGAAAAACCCGCATTCGACGAAATGCACAGTGTAGTACATAGTATATGAGTGAGTTGCACTGAAAAACTTAGAATTTACTGAAAAACCCGCATTAGACGAAATGCACAGTGTAGTACATAGTATATGAGTGAGTTGCACTGAAAAACTTAGAATTTACTGAAAAACCCGCATTAGAAGAAATGCACAGTGTAGTACATTGTATATGAGTGAGTTGCACTGAAAAACTTAGAATTTACTGAAAAACCCGCATTAGACGAAATGCACAGTGTAGTACATAGTATATGAGTGAGTTGCACTGAAAAACTTAGAATTTACTGAAAAACCCACATTAGACGAAATGCACAGTGTAGTACATTGTATATGAGTGATTTGCACTGAAAAACTTAGAATTTAATGAAAAACCCGCATTAGACGGAATGCACAGTGTAGTACATTGTATATGAGTGAGTTGCACTGAAAAACTTAGAATATACTGAAAAACCCGCATTAGATGAAATGCACAGTGTAGTACATAGTATATGAGTGAGTTGCACTGAAAAACTTAGAATTTACTGAAAAACCCGCATTAGACGAAATGCTCAGTGTAGTACATAGTATATGAGTGAGTTGCACTGAAAAACTTAGAATTTACTGAAAAAACCCGCATTAGACGAAATGCACAGTGTAGTACATTGTATATGAGTGAGTTGCACCAAAAAACTTAGAATTTACTGAAAAACCCGCATTAGACGAAATGCACCGTGTAGTACATAGTATATGAGTGAGTGCACTGAAAAACTTAGAATTTACTGAAAAACCCGCATTAGAAGAAATGCTCAGTGTAGTACATTGTATATGAGTGAGTTGCACTGAAAAACTTAGAATTTACTGAAAAACCCGCATTAGACGAAATGCACAGTGTAGTAAATAGTATATGAGTGTGTTGCAATGAAAAACTTAGAATTTACTGAAAAACCCGCATTAGACGAAATGCACAGTGTAGTACATAGTATATGAGTGAGTTGCACTGAAAAACTTAGAATTTACTGAAAAACCCGCATTAGACGAAATGCAGAGTGTAGTACATTGTATATGAGTGAGTTGCACTGAAAAACTTAGAATTTACTGAAAAACCCGCATTAGACGAAATGCACAGTGTAGTACATTGTATATGAGTGAGTTGCACTGAAAAACTTAGAATTTACCGAAAAACCCGCATTAGACGAAATGCACAGTGTAGTACATAGTATATGAGTGAGTTGCACTGAAAAACTTAGAATTTACTGAAAAACCCGCATTAGACGAAATGCACAGTGTAGTACATTGTATATGAGTGAGTTGCACTGAAAAACTTAGAATTTACTGAAAAACCCGCATTAGACGAATGCACAGTGTAGTACATAGTATATGAGTGAGTTGCACTGAAAAACTTAGAATTTACTGAAAAACCCGCATTAGAAGAAATGCTCAGTGTAGTACATTGTATATGAGTGAGTTGCACTGAAAAACTTAGAATTTACTGAAAAACCCGCATTAGACGAAATGCACAGTGTAGTAAATAGTATATGAGTGTGTTGCAATGAAAAACTTAGAATTTACTGAAAAACCCGCATTAGACGAAATGCACAGTGTAGTACATAGTATATGAGTGAGTTGCACTGAAAAACTTAGAATTTACTGAAAAACCCGCATTAGACGAAATGCACAGTGTAGTACATTGTATATGAGTGAGTTGCACTGAAAAACTTAGAATTTACTGAAAAACCCGCATTAGACGAAATGCACAGTGTAGTACATTGTATATGAGTGAGTTGCACTGAAAAACTTAGAATTTACCGAAAAACCCGCATTAGACGAAATGCACAGTGTAGTACATAGTATATGAGTGAGTTGCACTGAAAAACTTAGAATTTACTGAAAAACCCGCATTAGACGAAATGCACAGTGTAGTACATTGTATATGAGTGAGTTGCACTGAAAAACTTAGAATTTACTGAAAAACCCGCATTAGACGAAATGCACAGTGTAGTACATAGTATATGAGTGAGTGCACTGAAAAACTTAGAATTTACTGAAAAACCCGCATTAGAAGAAATGCTCAGTGTAGTACATTGTATATGAGTGAGTTGCACTGAAAAACTTAGAATTTACTGAAAAACCCGCATTAGACGAAATGCACAGTGTAGTAAATAGTATATGAGTGTGTTGCAATGAAAAACTTAGAATTTACTGAAAAACCCGCATTAGACGAAATGCACAGTGTAGTACATAGTATATGAGTGAGTTGCACTGAAAAACTTAGAATTTACTGAAAAACCCGCATTAGACGAAATGCACAGTGTAGTACATTGTATATGAGTGAGTTGCACTGGAAAACTTAGAATTTACTGAAAAACCCGCATTAGACGAAATGCAGTGTAGTACAGAGTATATGAGTGAGTTGCACTGAAAAACTTAGAATTTACTGAAAAACCCGCATTAGACGAAAAGCACAGTGTAGTACATTGTATATGAGTGAGTTGCACTGAAAAACTTAGAATTTACTGAAAAACCCGCATTAGACGAAATGCAGTGTAGTACATAGTATATGAGTGAGTTGCACTGAAAAACTTAGAATTTACTGAAAATCCCGCATTAGACGAAATGCACAGTGTAGTACATTGTATATGAGTGAGTTGCACTGAAAAACTTAGAATTTACTGAAAAACCCGCATTAGACGAAATGCACACTGTAGTACATAGTATATGAGTGAGTTGCACTGAAAAACTTAGAATTTACTGAAAAACCCGCATTAGACGAAAAGCACAGTGTAGTACATAGTATATGAGTGAGTTGCACTGAAAAACTTAGAATTTACTGAAAAACCCTCATTAGACGAAATGCACAGTGTAGTACATTGTACATGAGTGAGTTGCACTGAAAAACTTAGAATTTACTGAAAAACCCGCATTAGACGAAATGCACAGTGTAGTACATAGTATATGAGTGAGTGCACTGAAAAACTTAGAATTTACTGAAAAACCCGCATTAGAAGAAATGCTCAGTGTAGTACATTGTATATGAGTGAGTTGCACTGAAAAACTTAGAATTTACTGAAAAACCCGCATTAGACGAAATGCACAGTGTAGTAAATAGTATATGAGTGTGTTGCAATGAAAAACTTAGAATTTACTGAAAAACCCACATTAGACGAAATGCACAGTGTAGTACATTGTATATGAGTGAGTTGCACTGAAAAACTTAGAATTTACTGAAAAACCCGCATTAGACGAAATGCACAGTGTAGTACATTGTATATGAGTGAGTTGCACTGGAAAACTTAGAATTTACTGAAAAACCCGCATTAGACGAAATGCAGTGTAGTACATAGTATATGAGTGAGTTGCACTGAAAAACTTAGAATTTACTGAAAAACCCTCATTAGACGAAATGCACAGTGTAGTACATAGTATATGAGTGAGTTGCACTGAAAAACTTAGAATTTACTGAAAAACCCTCATTAGACGAAATGCACAGTGTAGTACATTGAACATGAGTGAGTTGCACTGAAAAACTTAGAATTTACTGAAAAACCCGCATTAGACGAAATGCACAGTGTAGTACATAGTATATGAGTGAGTTGCACTGAAAAACTTAGAATTTACTGAAAAACCCCGCATTAGACGAAATGCACAGTGTAGTACATAGTATATGAGTGAGTTGCACTGAAAAACTTAGAATTTACTGAAAAACCCGCATTAGAAGAAATGCACAGTGTAGTACATTGTATATGAGTGAGTTGCACTGAAAAACTTAGAATTTACTGAAAAACCCGCATTAGACGAAATGCACAGTGTAGTACATAGTATATGAGTGAGTTGCACTGAAAAACTTAGAATTTACTGAAAAACCCGCATTAGACGAAATGCACAGTGTAGTACATTGTATATGAGTGAGTTGCACTGAAAAACTTAGAATTTACTGAAAAACCCGCATTAGACGAATGCACAGTGTAGTACATAGTATATGAGTGAGTTGCACTGAAAAACTTAGAATTTACTGAAAAACCCGCATTAGAAGAAATGCTCAGTGTAGTACATTGTATATGAGTGAGTTGCACTGAAAAACTAAGAATTTACTGAAAAACCCGCATTAGACGAAATGCACAGTGTAGTAAATAGTATATGAGTGTGTTGCAATGAAAAACTTAGAATTTACTGAAAAACCCGCATTAGACGAAATGCACAGTGTAGTACATAGTATATGAGTGAGTTGCACTGAAAAACTTAGAATTTACTGAAAAACCCGCATTAGACGAAATGCAGTGTAGTACATAGTATATGAGTGAGTTGCACTGAAAAACTTAGAATTTACTGAAAAACCCGCATTAGACGAAAAGCACAGTGTAGTACATTGTATATGAGTGAGTTGCACTGAAAAACTTAGAATTTACTGAAAAACCCGCATTAGACAAAATGCAGAGTAGTACATAGTATATGAGTGAGTTGCACTGAAAAACTTAGAATTTACTGAAAATCCCGCATTAGACGAAATGCACAGTGTAGTACATTGTATATGAGTGAGTTGCACTGAAAAACTTAGAATTTACTGAAAAACCCGCATTAGACGAAATGCACAGTGTAGTACATAGTATATGAGTGAGTTGCACTGAAAAACTTAGAATTTACTGAAAAACCCGCATTAGACGAAATGCACAGTGTAGTACATAGTATATGAGTGAGTTGCACTGAAAAACTTAGAATTTACTGAAAAACCCTCATTAGACGAAATGCACAGTGTAGTACATTGTACATGAGTGAGTTGCACTGAAAAACTTAGAATTTACTGAAAAACCCGCATTAGACGAAATGCACAGTGTAGTACATAGTATATGAGTGAGTTGCACTGAAAAACTTAGAATTTACTGAAAAACCCGCATTAGACGAAATGCACAGTGTAGTACATAGTATATGAGTGAGTTGCACTGAAAAACTTAGAATTTACTGAAAAACCCGCATTAGAAGAAATGCACAGTGTAGTACATTGTATATGAGTGAGTTGCACTGAAAAACTTAGAATTTACTGAAAAACCCGCATTAGACGAAATGCACAGTGTAGTACATAGTATATGAGTGAGTTGCACTGAAAAACTTAGAATTTACTGAAAAACCCGCATTAGAAGAAATGCTCAGTGTAGTACATTGTATATGAGTGATTTGCACTGAAAAACTTAGAATTTACTGAAAAACCCGCATTAGACGAAATGCACAGTGTAGTACATTGTATATGAGTGAGTTGCACTGAAAAACTTAGAATATACTGAAAAACCCGCATTAGACGAAATGCACAGTGTAGTACATAGTATATGAGTGAGTTGCACTGATAAACTTAGAATTTACTGAAAAACCCGCATTAGATGAAATGCACAGTGTAGTACATTGTATATGAGTGAGTTGCACTGAAAAACTTAGAATTTACTGAAAAACCCGCATTAGACGAAATGCACAGTGTAGTACATTGTATATGAGTGAGTTGCACTGAAAAACTTAGAATTTACTGAAAAACCCGCATTAGACGAAATGCACAAGGTAGTACATAGTATATGAGTGAGTTGCACTGAAAAACTTAGAATTTACTGAAAAACCCGCATTAAACGAAATGCACAGTGTAGTACATAGTATATGAGTGAGTTGCACTGAAAAACTTAGAATTTACTGAAAAACCCTCATTAGACGAAATGCACAGTGAAGTACATTGTACATGAGTGAGTTGCACTGAAAAACTTAGAATTTACTGAAAAACCCGCATTAGACGAAATGCACAGTGTAGTACATAGTATATGAGTGAGTTGCACTGAAAAACTTAGAATTTACTGAAAAACCCGCATTAGACGAAATGCACAGTGTAGTACATAGTATATGAGTGAGTTGCACTGAAAAACTTATAATTTACTGAAAAACCCGCATTAGACGAAATGCACAGTGTAGTACATTGTATATGAGTGAGTTGCACTGAAAAACTTAGAATTTACTGAAAAACCCGCATTAGACGAAATGCACAGTGTAGTACATAGTATATGAGTGAGTGCACTGAAAAACTTAGAATTTACTGAAAAACCCGCATTAGAAGAAATGCTCAGTGTAGTACATTGTATATGAGTGAGTTGCACTGAAAAACTTAGAATTTACTGAAAAACCCGCATTAGACGAAATGCACAGTGTAGTAAATAGTATATGAGTGTGTTGCAATGAAAAACTTAGAATTTACTGAAAAACCCGCATTAGACGAAATGCACAGTGTAGTACATTGTATATGAGTGAGTTGCACTGAAAAACTTAGAATTTACTGAAAAACCCGCATTAGACGAAATGCACAGTGTAGTACATAGTATATGAGTGAGTTGCACTGAAAAACTTAGAATTTACTGAAAAACCCGCATTAAACGAAATGCACAGTGTAGTACATAGTATATGAGTGAGTTGCACTGAAAAACTTAGAATTTACTGAAAAACCCTCATTAGACGAAATGCACAGTGAAGTACATTGTACATGAGTGAGTTGCACTGAAAAACTTAGAATTTACTGAAAAACCCGCATTAGACGAAATGCACAGTGTAGTACATAGTATATGAGTGAGTTGCACTGAAAAACTTAGAATTTACTGAAAAACCCGCATTAGACGAAATGCACAGTGTAGTACATAGTATATGAGTGAGTTGCACTGAAAAACTTAGAATTTACTGAAAAACCCGCATTAGACGAAATGCACAGTGTAGTACATTGTATATGAGTGAGTTGCACTGAAAAACTTAGAATTTACTGAAAAACCCGCATTAGACGAAATGCACAGTGTAGTACATAGTATATGAGTGAGTGCACTGAAAAACTTAGAATTTACTGAAAAACCCGCATTAGAAGAAATGCTCAGTGTAGTACATTGTATATGAGTGAGTTGCACTGAAAAACTTAGAATTTACTGAAAAACCCGCATTAGACGAAATGCACAGTGTAGTAAATAGTATATGAGTGTGTTGCAATGAAAAACTTAGAATTTACTGAAAAACCCGCATTAGACGAAATGCACAGTGTAGTACATAGTATATGAGTGAGTTGCACTGAAAAACTTAGAATTTACTGAAAAACCCGCATTAGACGAAATGCACAGTGTAGTACATTGTATATGAGTGAGTTGCACTGGAAAACTTAGAATTTACTGAAAAACCCGCATTAGACGAAATGCAGTGTAGTACATAGTATATGAGTGAGTTGCACTGAAAAACTTAGAATTTACTGAAAAACCCGCATTAGACGAAAAGCACAGTGTAGTACATTGTATATGAGTGAGTTGCACTGAAAAACTTAGAATTTACTGAAAAACCCGCATTAGACGAAATGCAGTGTAGTACATAGTATATGAGTGAGTTGCACTGAAAAACTTAGAATTTACTGAAAATCCCGCATTAGACGAAATGCACAGTGTAGTACATTGTATATGAGTGAGTTGCACTGAAAAACTTAGAATTTACTGAAAAACCCGCATTAGACGAAATGTACAGTGTAGTACATAGTATATGAGTGAGTTGCACTGAAAAACTTAGAATTTACTGAAAAACCCGCATTAGACGAAATGCACAGTGTAGTACATAGTATATGAGTGAGTTGCACTGAAAAACTTAGAATTTACTGAAAAACCCTCATTAGACGAAATGCACAGTGTAGTACATTGTACATGAGTGAGTTGCACTGAAAAACTTAGAATTTACTGAAAAACCCGCATTAGACGAAATGCACAGTGTAGTACATAGTATATGAGTGAGTTGCACTGAAAAACTTAGAATTTACTGAAAAACCCGCATTAGACGAAATGCACAGTGTAGTACATAGTATATGAGTGAGTTGCACTGAAAAACTTAGAATTTACTGAAAAACCCGCATTAGAAGAAATGCACAGTGTAGTACATTGTATATGAGTGAGTTGCACTGAAAAACTTAGAATTTACTGAAAAACCCGCATTAGACGAAATGCACAGTGTAGTACATAGTATATGAGTGAGTTGCACTGAAAAACTTAGAATTTACTGAAAAACCCACATTAGACGAAATGCACAGTGTAGTACATTGTATATGAGTGATTTGCACTGAAAAACTTAGAATTTACTGAAAAACCCGCATTAGACGAAATGCACAGTGTAGTACATTGTATATGAGTGAGTTGCACTGAAAAACTTAGAATTTACTGAAAAACCCGCATTAGACAAAATGCAGAGTAGTACATAGTATATGAGTGAGTTGCACTGAAAAACTTAGAATTTACTGAAAATCCCGCATTAGACGAAATGCACAGTGTAGTACATTGTATATGAGTGAGTTGCACTGAAAAACTTAGAATTTACTGAAAAACCCGCATTAGACGAAATGCACAGTGTAGTACATAGTATATGAGTGAGTTGCACTGAAAAACTTAGAATTTACTGAAAAACCCGCATTAGACGAAATGCACAGTGTAGTACATAGTATATGAGTGAGTTGCACTGAAAAACTTAGAATTTACTGAAAAACCCTCATTAGACGAAATGCACAGTGTAGTACATTGTACATGAGTGAGTTGCACTGAAAAACTTAGAATTTACTGAAAAACCCGCATTAGACGAAATGCACAGTGTAGTACATAGTATATGAGTGAGTTGCACTGAAAAACTTAGAATTTACTGAAAAACCCGCATTAGACGAAATGCACAGTGTAGTACATAGTATATGAGTGAGTTGCACTGAAAAACTTAGAATTTACTGAAAAACCCGCATTAGAAGAAATGCACAGTGTAGTACATTGTATATGAGTGAGTTGCACTGAAAAACTTAGAATTTACTGAAAAACCCGCATTAGACGAAATGCACAGTGTAGTACATAGTATATGAGTGAGTTGCACTGAAAAACTTAGAATTTACTGAAAAACCCGCATTAGAAGAAATGCTCAGTGTAGTACATTGTATATGAGTGATTTGCACTGAAAAACTTAGAATTTACTGAAAAACCCGCATTAGACGAAATGCACAGTGTAGTACATTGTATATGAGTGAGTTGCACTGAAAAACTTAGAATATACTGAAAAACCCGCATTAGACGAAATGCACAGTGTAGTACATAGTATATGAGTGAGTTGCACTGAAAAACTTAGAATTTACTGAAAAACCCGCATTAGATGAAATGCACAGTGTAGTACATTGTATATGAGTGAGTTGCACTGAAAAACTTAGAATTTACTGAAAAACCCGCATTAGACGAAATGCACAGTGTAGTACATTGTATATGAGTGAGTTGCACTGAAAAACTTAGAATTTACTGAAAAACCCGCATTAGACGAAATGCACAGTGTAGTACATAGTATATGAGTGAGTTGCACTGAAAAACTTAGAATTTACTGAAAAACCCGCATTAAACGAAATGCACAGTGTAGTACATAGTATATGAGTGAGTTGCACTGAAAAACTTAGAATTTACTGAAAAACCCTCATTAGACGAAATGCACAGTGAAGTACATTGTACATGAGTGAGTTGCACTGAAAAACTTAGAATTTACTGAAAAACCCGCATTAGACGAAATGCACAGTGTAGTACATAGTATATGAGTGAGTTGCACTGAAAAACTTAGAATTTACTGAAAAACCCGCATTAGACGAAATGCACAGTGTAGTACATAGTATATGAGTGAGTTGCACTGAAAAACTTAGAATTTACTGAAAAACCCGCATTAGACGAAATGCACAGTGTAGTACATTGTATATGAGTGAGTTGCACTGAAAAACTTAGAATTTACTGAAAAACCCGCATTAGACGAAATGCACAGTGTAGTACATAGTATATGAGTGAGTGCACTGAAAAACTTAGAATTTACTGAAAAACCCGCATTAGAAGAAATGCTCAGTGTAGTACATTGTATATGAGTGAGTTGCACTGAAAAACTTAGAATTTACTGAAAAACCCGCATTAGACGAAATGCACAGTGTAGTAAATAGTATATGAGTGTGTTGCAATGAAAAACTTAGAATTTACTGAAAAACCCGCATTAGACGAAATGCACAGTGTAGTACATAGTATATGAGTGAGTTGCACTGAAAAACTTAGAATTTACTGAAAAACCCGCATTAGACGAAATGCACAGTGTAGTACATTGTATATGAGTGAGTTGCACTGGAAAACTTAGAATTTACTGAAAAACCCGCATTAGACGAAATGCAGTGTAGTACATAGTATATGAGTGAGTTGCACTGAAAAACTTAGAATTTACTGAAAAACCCGCATTAGACGAAAAGCACAGTGTAGTACATTGTATATGAGTGAGTTGCACTGAAAAACTTAGAATTTACTGAAAAACCCGCATTAGACGAAATGCAGTGTAGTACATAGTATATGAGTGAGTTGCACTGAAAAACTTAGAATTTACTGAAAATCCCGCATTAGACGAAATGCACAGTGTAGTACATTGTATATGAGTGAGTTGCACTGAAAAACTTAGAATTTACTGAAAAACCCGCATTAGACGAAATGCACAGTGTAGTACATAGTATATGAGTGAGTTGCACTGAAAAACTTAGAATTTACTGAAAAACCCGCATTAGACGAAATGCACAGTGTAGTACATAGTATATGAGTGAGTTGCACTGAAAAACTTAGAATTTACTGAAAAACCCTCATTAGACGAAATGCACAGTGTAGTACATTGTACATGAGTGAGTTGCACTGAAAAACTTAGAATTTACTGAAAAACCCGCATTAGACGAAATGCACAGTGTAGTACATAGTATATGAGTGAGTTGCACTGAAAAACTTAGAATTTACTGAAAAACCCGCATTAGACGAAATGCACAGTGTAGTACATAGTATATGAGTGAGTTGCACTGAAAAACTTAGAATTTACTGAAAAACCCGCATTAGAAGAAATGCACAGTGTAGTACATTGTATATGAGTGAGTTGCACTGAAAAACTTAGAATTTACTGAAAAACCCGCATTAGACGAAATGCACAGTGTAGTACATAGTATATGAGTGAGTTGCACTGAAAAACTTAGAATTTACTGAAAAACCCACATTAGACGAAATGCACAGTGTAGTACATTGTATATGAGTGATTTGCACTGAAAAACTTAGAATTTACTGAAAAACCCGCATTAGACGAAATGCACAGTGTAGTACATTGTATATGAGTGAGTTGCACTGAAAAACTTAGAATATACTGAAAAACCCGCATTAGATGAAATGCACAGTGTAGTACATAGTATATGAGTGAGTTGCACTGAAAAACTTAGAATTTACTGAAAAACCCGCATTAGACGAAATGCACAGTGTAGTACATAGTATATGAGTGAGTTGCACCGAAAAACTTAGAATTTACTGAAAAACCCGCATTAGACGAAATGCACAGTGTAGTACATAGTATATGAGTGAGTTGCACTGAAAAAATTAGAATTTACTGAAAAACCCGCATTAGACGAAATGCACAGTGTAGTACATTGTATATGAGTGATTTGCACTGAAAAACTTAGAATTTACTGAAAAACCCGCATTAGACGAAATGCACAGTGTAGTACATAGTATATGAGTGAGTTGCACTGAAAAACTTAGAATTTACTGAAAAACCCGCATTAGAAGAAATGCTCAGTGTAGTACATTGTATATGAGTGAGTTGCACTGAAAAACTTAGAATTTACTGAAAAACCCGCATTAGACGAAATGCACAGTGTAGTAAATAGTATATGAGTGTGTTGCAATGAGAAACTTAGAATTTACTGAAAAACCCGCATTAGAGGAAATGCACAGTGTAGTACATAGTATATGAGTGAGTTGCACTGAAAAACTTAGAATTTACTGAAAAACCCGCATTAGACGAAATGCAGAGTGTAGTACATTGTATATGAGTGAGTTGCACTGAAAAACTTAGAATTTACTGAAAAACCCGCATTAGACGAAATGCACAGTGTAGTACATTGTATATGAGTGAGTTGCACTGAAAAACTTAGAATTTACCGAAAAACCCGCATTAGACGAAATGCACAGTGTAGTACATAGTATATGAGTGAGTTGCACTGAAAAACTTAGAATTTACTGAAAAACCCGCATTAGACGAAATGCACAGTGTAGTACATAGTAAATGAGTGAGTTGCACTGAAAAACTTAGAATTTACTGAAAAACCCGCATTAGAAGAAATGCACAGTGTAGTACATTGTATATGAGTGAGTTGCACTGAAAAACTTAGAATTTACTGAAAAACCCGCATTAGACGAAATGCACAGTGTAGTACATAGTATATGAGTGAGTTGCACTGAAAAACTTAGAATTTACTGAAAAACCCGCATTAGAAGAAATGCTCAGTGTAGTACATTGTATATGAGTGATTTGCACTGAAAAACTTAGAATTTACTGAAAAACCCGCATTAGACGAAATGCACAGTGTAGTACATTGTATATGAGTGAGTTGCACTGAAAACTTAGAATATACTGAAAAACCCGCATTAGATGAAATGCACAGTGTAGTACATAGTATATGAGTGAGTTGCACTGAAAAACTTAGAATTTACTGAAAAACCCGCATTAGATGAAATGCACAGTGTAGTACATTGTATATGAGTGAGTTGCACTGAAAAACTTAGAATTTACTGAAAAACCCGCATTAGACGAAATGCACAGTGTAGTACATTGTATATGAGTGAGTTGCACTGAAAAACTTAGAATTTACTGAAAAACCCGCATTAGACGAAATGCACAGTGTAGTACATAGTATATGAGTGAGTTGCACTGAAAAACTTAGAATTTACTGAAAAACCCGCATTAAACGAAATGCACAGTGTAGTACATAGTATATGAGTGAGTTGCACTGAAAAACTTAGAATTTACTGAAAAACCCGCATTAGACGAAATGCACAGTGTAGTACATAGTATATGAGTGTGTTGCAATGAAAAACTTAGAATTTACTGAAAAACCCGCATTAGACGAAATGCACAGTGTAGTACATAGTATATGAGTGAGTTGCACTGAAAAACTTAGAATTTACTGAAAAACCCGCATTAGACGAAAAGCACAGTGTAGTACATTGTATATGAGTGAGTTGCACTGAAAAACTTAGAATTTACTGAAAAACACGCATTAGACGAAATGCAGTGTAGTACATAGTATATGAGTGAGTTGCACTGAAAAACTTAGAATTTACTGAAAATCCCGCATTATACGAAATGCACAGTGTAGTACATTGTATATGAGTGAGTTGCACTGAAAAACTTAGAATTTACTGAAAAACCCGCATTAGACGAAATGCACAGTGTAGTACATAGTATATGAGTGAGTTGCACTGAAAAACTTAGAATTTACTGAAAAACCCGCATTAGACGAAATGCACAGTGTAGTACATAGTATATGAGTGAGTTGCACTGAAAAACTTAGAATTTACTGAAAAACCCGCATTAGACGAAATGCACAGTGTAGTACATTGTATATGAGTGAGTTGCACTGAAAAACTTAGAATTTACTGAAAAACCCGCATTAGACGAAATGCACAGTGTAGTACATAGTATATGAGTGAGGTGCACTGAAAAACTTAGAATTTACTGAAAAACCCACATTAGACGAAATGCACAGTGTAGTACATTGTATATGAGTGATTTGCACTGAAAAACTTAGAATTTACTGAAAAACCCGCATTAGACGAAATGCACAGTGTAGTACATTGTATATGAGTGAGTTGCACTGAAAAACTTAGAATATACTGAAAAACCCGCATTAGATGAAATGCACAGTGTAGTACATAGTATATGAGTGAGTTGCACTGAAAAACTTAGAATTTCCTGAAAAACCCGCATTAGACGAAATGCACAGTGTAGTACATAGTATATGAGTGAGTTGCACTGAAAAACTTAGAATTTACTGAAAAAACCCGCATTAGACGAAATGCACAGTGTAGTACATTGTATATGAGTGAGTTGCACCAAAAAACTTAGAATTTACTGAAAAACCCGCATTAGACGAAATGCACAGTGTACTACATAGTATATGAATGAGTTGCACTGAAAAAATTAGAATTTACTGAAAAACCCGCATTAGACGAAATGCACAGTGTAGTACATTGTATATGAGTGAGTTGCACTGAAAAACTTAGAATTTACTGAAAAACCCGCATTAGACGAAATGCACAGTGTAGTACATAGTATATGAGTGAGTTGCACTGAAAAACTTAGAATTTACTGAAAAACCCGCATTAGAAGAAATGCTCAGTGTAGTACATTGTATATGAGTGAGTTGCACTGAAAAACTAAGAATTTACTGAAAAACCCCGCATTAGACGAAATGCACAGTGTAGTAAATAGTATATGAGTGTGTTGCAATGAAAAACTTAGAATTTACTGAAAAACCCGCATTAGACGAAATGCACAGTGTAGTACATAGTATATGAGTGAGTTGCACTGAAAAACTTAGAATTTACTGAAAACCCGCATTAGACGAAATGCAGTGTAGTACATAGTATCTGAGTGAGTTGCACTGAAAAACTTAGAATTTAATGAAAAACCCGCATTAGAAGAAAAGCACAGTGTAGTGCATTGTATATGAGTGAGTTGCACTGAAAAACTTAGAATTTACTGAAAAACCCGCATTAGACGAAATGCAGTGTAGTACATAGTATATGAGTGAGTTGCACTGAAAAACTTAGAATTTACTGAAAATCCCGCATTAGACGAAATGCACAGTGTAGTACATTGTATATGAGTGAGTTGCACTGAAAAACTTAGAATTTACTGAAAAACCCGCATTAGACGAAATGCACAGTGTAGTACATAGTATATGAGTGAGTTGCACTGGAAAACTTAGAATTTACTGAAAAACCCGCATTAGACGAAATGCACAGTGTAGTACATAGTATATGAGTGAGTTGCACTGAAAAACTTAGAATTTACTGAAAAACCCTCATTAGACGAAATGCACAGTGTAGTACATTGTACATGAGTGAGTTGCACTGAAAAACTTAGAATTTACTGAAAAACCCGCATTAGACGAAATGCACAGTGTAGTACATAGTATATGAGTGAGTTGCACTGAAAAACTTAGAATTTACTGAAAAACCCGCATTAGACGAAATGCACAGTGTAGTACATAGTATATGAGTGAGTTGCACTGAAAAACTTAGAATTTACTGAAAAACCCGCATTAGAAGAAATGCACGGTGTAGTACATTGTATATGAGTGAGTTGCACTGAAAAAATTAGAATTTACTGAAAAACCCGCATTAGAGGAAATGCACAGTGTAGTAAATAGTATATGAGTGAGTTGCACTGAAAAACTTAGAATTTACTGAAAAACCCGCATTAGAAGAAATGCTCAGTGTAGTACATTGTATATGAGTGATTTGCACTGAAAAACTTAGAATTTACTGAAAAACCCGCATTAGACGAAATGCACAGTGTAGTACATTGTATATGAGTGAGTTGCACTGAAAAACTTAGAATATACTGAAAAACCCGCATTAGATGAAATGCACAGTGTAGTACATAGTATATGAGTGAGTTGCACTGAAAAACTTAGAATTTACTGAAAAACCCGCATTAGATGAAATGCACAGTGTAGTACATAGTATATGAGTGAGTTGCACTGAAAAACTTAGAATTTACTGAAAAACCCGCATTAGACGAAATGCACAGTGTAGTACATTGTATATGAGTGAGTTGCACTGAAAAACTTAGAATTTACTGAAAAACCCGCATTAGACGAAATGCACAGTGTAGTACATAGTATATGAGTGAGTTGCACTGAAAAACTTAGAATTTACTGAAAAACCCGCATTAAACGAAATGCACAGTGTAGTACATAGTATATGAGTGAGTTGCACTGAAAAACTTAGAATTTACTGAAAAACCCTCATTAGACGAAATGCACAGTGTAGTACATTGTACATGAGTGAGTTGCACTGAAAAACTTAGAATTTACTGAAAAACCCGCATTAGACGAAATGCACAGTGTAGTACATAGTATATGAGTGAGTTGCACTGAAAAACTTAGAATTTACTGAAAAACCCGCATTAGACGAAATGCACAGTGTAGTACATAGTATATGAGTGAGTTGCACTGAAAAACTTAGAATTTACTGAAAAACCCGCATTAGATGAAATGCACAGTGTAGTACATTGTATATGAGTGAGTTGCACTGAAAAACTTAGAATTTACTGAAAAACCCGCATTAGACGAAATGCACAGTGTAGTACATTGTATATGAGTTAGTTGCACTGAAAAACTTAGAATTTACTGAAAAACCCGCATTAGACGAAATGCACAGTGTAGTACATAGTATATGAGTGAGTTGCACTGAAAAACTTAGAATTTACTGAAAAACCCGCATTAGACGAAATGCACAGTGTAGTACATTGTATATGAGTGAGTTGCACTGAAAAACTTAGAATTTACTGAAAAACCCGCATTAGACGAAATGCACAGTGTAGTACATTGTATATGAGTGAGTTGCACTGAAAAACTTAGAATTTACTGAAAAACCCGCATTAGACGAAATGCACAGTGTAGTACATAGTATATGAGTGAGTTGCACTGAAAAACTTAGAATTTACTGAAAAACCCGCATTAGACGAAATGCACAGTGTACTACATAGTATATGAGTGAGTTGCACTGAAAAACTTAGAATTTACTGAAAAACCCGCATTAGACGAAATGCAGTGTAGTACATAGTATATGAGTGAGTTGCACTGAAAAACTTAGAATTTACTGAAAAACCCGCATTAGAAGAAAAGCACAGTGTAGTGCATTGTATATGAGTGAGTTGCACTGAAAAACTTAGAATTTACTGAAAAACCCGCATTAGACGAAATGCAGTGTAGTACATAGTATATGAGTGAGTTGCACTGAAAAACTTAGAATTTACTGAAAATCCCGCATTAGACGAAATGCACAGTGTAGTACATTGTATATGAGTGAGTTGCACTGAAAAACTTAGAATTTACTGAAAAACCCGCATTAGACGAAATGCACAGTGTAGTACATAGTATATGAGTGAGTTGCACTGGAAAACTTAGAATTTACTGAAAAACCCGCATTAGACGAAATGCACAGTGTAGTACATAGTATATGAGTGAGTTGCACTGAAAAACTTAGAATTTACTGAAAAACCCTCATTAGACGAAATGCACAGTGTAGTACATTGTACATGAGTGAGTTGCACTGAAAAACTTAGAATTTACTGAAAAACCCGCATTAGACGAAATGCACAGTGTAGTACATAGTATATGAGTGAGTTGCACTGAAAAACTTAGAATTTACTGAAAAACCCGCATTAGACGAAATGCACAGTGTAGTACATAGTATATGAGTGAGTTGCACTGAAAAACTTAGAATTTACTGAAAAACCCGCATTAGAAGAAATGCACGGTGTAGTACATTGTATATGAGTGAGTTGCACTGAAAAAATTAGAATTTACTGAAAAACCCGCATTAGAGGAAATGCACAGTGTAGTACATAGTATATGAGTGAGTTGCACTGAAAAACTTAGAATTTACTGAAAAACCCGCATTAGAAGAAATGCTCAGTGTAGTACATTGTATATGAGTGATTTGCACTGAAAAACTTAGAATTTACTGAAAAACCCGCATTAGACGAAATGCACAGTGTAGTACATTGTATATGAGTGAGTTGCACTGAAAAACTTAGAATATACTGAAAAACCCGCATTAGATGAAATGCACAGTGTAGTACATAGTATATGAGTGAGTTGCACTGAAAAACTTAGAATTTACTGAAAAACCCGCATTAGATGAAATGCACAGTGTAGTACATAGTATATGAGTGAGTTGCACTGAAAAACTTAGAATTTACTGAAAAACCCGCATTAGACGAAATGCACAGTGTAGTACATTGTATATGAGTGAGTTGCACTGAAAAACTTAGAATTTACTGAAAAACCCGCATTAGACGAAATGCACAGTGTAGTACATAGTATATGAGTGAGTTGCACTGAAAAACTTAGAATTTACTGAAAAACCCGCATTAGACGAAATGCACAGTGTAGTACATTGTATATGAGTGAGTTGCACTGAAAAACTTAGAATTTACTGAAAAACCCGCATTAGACGAAATGCACAGTGTAGTACATTGTATATGAGTGAGTTGCACTGAAAAACTTAGAATTTACTGAAAAACCCGCATTAGACGAAATGCACAGTGTAGTACATAGTATATGAGTGAGTTGCACTGAAAAACTTAGAATTTACTGAAAAACCCGCATTAGACGAAATGCACAGTGTACTACATAGTATATGAGTGAGTTGCACTGAAAAACTTAGAATTTACTGAAAAACCCGCATTAGAAGAAATGCACAGTGTAGTACATTTTATATGAGTGAGTTGCACTGAAAAACTTAGAATTTACTGAAAAACCCGCATTAGACGAAATGCACAGTGTAGTACATTGTACATGAGTGAGTTGCACTGAAAAACTTAGAATTTACTGAAAAACCCGCATTAGACGAAATGCACAGTGTAGTACATTGTATATGAGTGAGTTGCACTGAAAAACTTAGAATTTACTGAAAAACCCGCATTAGACGAAATGCACAGTGTAGTACATAGTATATGAGTGAGTTGCACTGAAAAACTTAGAATTTACTGAAAAACCCGCATTAGACGAAATGCACAGTGTAGTACATTGTATATGAGTGAGTTGCACCAAAAAACTTAGAATTTACTGAAAAACCCGCATTAGACGAAATGCACAGTGTAGTACATAGTATATGAGTGAGTTGCACTGAAAAAATTAGAATTTACTGAAAAACCCGCATTAGACGAAATGCACAGTGTAGTACATAGTATATGAGTGAGTTGCACTGAAAAACTTAGAATTTACTGAAAAACCCGCATTAGACGAAATGCACAGTGTAGTACATAGTATATGAGTGAGTTGCACTGAAAAACTTAGAATTTACTGAAAAACCCGCATTAGAAGAAATGCACAGTGTAGTACATTGTATATGAGTGAGTTGCACTGAAAAAATTAGAATTTACTGAAAAACCCGCATTAGAGGAAATGCACAGTGTAGTACATAGTATATGAGTGAGTTGCACTGAAAAACTTAGAATTTACTGAAAAACCCGCATTAGAAGAAATGCTCAGTGTAGTACATTGTATATGAGTGATTTGCACTGAAAAACTTAGAATTTACTGAAAAACCCGCATTAGACGAAATGCACAGTGTAGTACATTGTATATGAGTGAGTTGCACTGAAAAACTTAGAATATACTGAAAAACCCGCATTAGATGAAATGCACAGTGTAGTACATAGTATATGAGTGAGTTGCACTGAAAAACTTAGAATTTACTGAAAAACCCACATTAGATGAAATGCACAGTGTAGTACATAGTATATGAGTGAGTTGCACTGAAAAACTTAGAATTAACTGAAAAACCCGCATTAGACGAAATGCACAGTGTAGTACATTGTATATGAGTGAGTTGCACTGAAAAACTTAGAATTTACTGAAAAACCCGCATTAGACGAAATGCACAGTGTAGTACATAGTATATGAGTGAGTTGCACTGAAAAACTTAGAATTTACTGAAAAACCCGCATTAAACGAAATGCACAGTGTAGTACATAGTATATGAGTGAGTTGCACTGAAAAACTTAGAATTTACTGAAAAACCCTCATTAGACGAAATGCACAGTGTAGTACATTGTACATGAGTGAGTTGCACTGAAAAACTTAGAATTTACTGAAAAACCCGCATTAGACGAAATGCACAGTGTAGTACATAGTATATGAGTGAGTTGCACTGAAAAACTTAGAATTTACTGAAAAACCCGCATTAGACGAAATGCACAGTGTAGTACATAGTATATGAGTGAGTTGCACTGAAAAACTTAGAATTTACTGAAAAACCCGCATTAGATGAAATGCACAGTGTAGTACATTGTATATGAGTGAGTTGCACTGAAAAACTTAGAATTTACTGAAAAACCCGCATTAGACGAAATGCACAGTGTAGTACATAGTATATGAGTGAGTTGCACTGAAAAAATTAGAATTTACTGAAAAACCCGCATTAAACGAAATGCACAGTGTAGTACATAGTATATGAGTGAGTTGCACTGAAAAACTTAGAATTTACTGAAAAACCCTCATTAGACGAAATGCACAGTGTAGTACATTGTACATGAGTGAGTTGCACTGAAAAACTTAGAATTTACTGAAAAAACCCGCATTAGACGAAATGCACAGTGTAGTACATAGTATATGAGTGAGTTGCACTGAAAAACTTAGAATTTACTGAAAAACCCGCATTAGACGAAATGCACAGTGTAGTACATAGTATATGAGTGAGTTGCACTGAAAAACTTAGAATTTACTGAAAAACCCGCATTAGATGAAATGCACAGTGTAGTACATTGTATATGAGTGAGTTGCACTGAAAAACTTAGAATTTACTGAAAAACCCGCATTAGACGAAATGCACAGTGTAGTACATTGTATATGAGTTAGTTGCACTGAAAAACTTAGAATTTACTGAAAAACCCGCATTAGACGAAATGCACAGTGTAGTACATAGTATATGAGTGAGTTGCACTGAAAAACAGAATTTACTGAAAAACCCGCATTAGACGAAATGCACAGTGTAGTACATTGTATATGCGTGAGTTGCACTGAAAAACTTAGAATTTACTGAAAAACCCGCATTAGACGAAATGCACAGTGTAGTACATTGTATATGAGTGAGTTGCACTGAAAAACTTAGAATTTACTGAAAAACCCGCATTAGACGAAATGCACAGTGTAGTACATAGTATATGAGTGAGTTGCACTGAAAAACTTAGAATTTACTGAAAAACCCGCATTAGACGAAATGCACAGTGTACTACATAGTATATGAGTGAGTTGCACTGAAAACTTAGAATTTACTGAAAAACCCGCATTAGAAGAAATGCACAGTGTAGTACATTTTATATGAGTGAGTTGGACTGAAAAACTTAGAATTTACTGAAAAACCCGCATTAGACGAAATGCACAGGTGTAGTACATTGTACATGAGTGAGTTGCACTGAAAAACTTAGAATTTACTGAAAAACCCGCATTAGACGAAATGCACAGTGTAGTACATTGTATATGAGTGAGTTGCACTGAAAAACTTAGAATTTACTGAAAAACCCGCATTAGACGAAATGCACAGTGTAGTACATAGTATATGAGTGAGTTGCACTGAAAAACTTAGAATTTACTGAAAAACCCGCATTAGACGAAATGCACAGTGTAGTACATTGTATATGAGTGAGTTGCACCAAAAAACTTAGAATTTACTGAAAAACCGCATTAGACGAAATGCACAGTGTAGTACATAGTATATGAGTGAGTTGCACTGAAAAAATTAGAATTTACTGAAAAACCCGCATTAGACGAAATGCACAGTGTAGTACATTGTATATGAGTGATTTGCACTGAAAAACTTAGATTTACTGAAAAACCCGCATTAGACGAAATGCACAGTGTAGTACATTGTATATGAGTGAGTTGCACTGAAAAACTTAGAATTTACTGAAAAACCCGCATTAGACGAAATGCACAGTGTAGTACATAGTATATGAGTGAGTTGCACTGAAAAACTTAGAATTTACTGAAAAACCCGCATTAGACGAAATGCACAGTGTAGTACATTGTATATGAGTGAGTTGCACTGAAAAACTTAGAATTTACTGAAAAACCCGCATTAGACGAAATGCACAGTGTAGTACATTGTACATGAGTGAGTTGCACTGAAAAAACTTAGAATTTACTGAAAACCCGCATTAGACGAAATGCACAGTGTAGTACATAGTATATGAGTGAGTTGCACTGAAAAACTTAGAATTTACTGAAAAACCCGCATTAGACGAAATGCTCAGTGTAGTACATTGTATATGAGTGAGTTGCACTGAAAAACTTAGAATTTACTGAAAAACCCGCATTAGACGAAATGCTCAGTGTAGTACATTGTATATGAGTGAGTTGCACTGAAAACTTAGAATTTACTGAAAAACCCGCATTAGACGAAATGCACAGTGTAGTACATAGTATATGAGTGAGTTGCACTGAAAAACTTAGAATTTACTGAAAAAACCGCATTAGACGAAATGCACAGTGTAGTACATTGTATATGAGTGAGTTGCACTGAAAAACTTAGAATTTACTGAAAAACCCGCATTAGACGAAATGCAGTGTAGTATATAGTATATGAGTGAGTTGCACTGAAAAAATTTAGAATTTACTGAAAAACCCGCATTAGACGAAATGCACAGTGTAGTACATTGTATATGAGTGAGTTGCACTGAAAAACTTAGAATTTACTGAAAAACCCGCATTAGACGAAATGCACAGTGTAGTACATAGTATATGAGTGAGTTGCACTGAAAAACTTAGAATTTACTGAAAAACCCGCATTAGACGAAATGCACAGTGTAGTACATTGTATATGAGTGAGTTGCACTGAAAACTTAGAATTTACTGAAAAACCCGCATTAGACGAAATGCACAGTGTAGTACATAGTATATGAGTGAGTTGCACTGAAAAAATTAGAATTTACTGAAAAACCCGCATTAGACGAAATGCACAGTGTAGTACATTGTATATGAGTGAGTTGCACCAAAAAACTTAGAATTTACTGAAAAACCCGCATTAGACGAAATGCACAGTGTAGTACATAGTATATGAGTGAGTTGCACTGAAAAAATTAGAATTTACTGAAAAACCCGCATTAGACGAAATGCACAGTGTAGTACATTGTATATGAGTGATTTGCACTGAAAAACTTAGAATTTACTGAAAAACCCGCATTAGACGAAATGCACAGTGTAGTACATTGTATATGAGTGAGTTGCACTGAAAAACTTAGAATTTACTGAAAACCCGCATTAGACGAAATGCACAGTGTAGTACATAGTATATGAGTGAGTTGCACTGAAAAACTTAGAATTTACTGAAAAACCCGCATTAGATGAAATGCACAGTGTAGTACATTGTATATGAGTGAGTTGCACTGAAAAACTTAGAATTAACTGAAAAACCCGCATTAGACGAAATGCACAGTGTAGTACATTGTATATGAGTGATTTGCACTGAAAAACTTAGAATTTACTGAAAAACCCGCATTAGACGAAATGCACAGTGTAGTACATAGTATATGAGTGAGTTGCACTGAAAACTTAGAATTTACTGAAAAACCCGCATTAGACGAAATGCACAGTGTAGTACATTGTATATGAGTGAGTTGCACTGAAAAACTTAGAATTTACTGAAAAACCCGCATTAGACGAAATGCACAGTGTAGTACATTGTACATGAGTGAGTTGCACTGAAAAACTTAGAATTTACTGAAAAACCCGCATTAGACGAAATGCACAGTGTAGTACATAGTATATGAGTGAGTTGCACTGAAAAACTTAGAATTTACTGAAAAACCCGCATTAGACGAAATGCTCAGTGTAGTACAATGTATATGAGTGAGTTGCACTGAAAAACTTAGAATTTACTGAAAAACCCGCATTAGACGAAATGCTCAGTGTAGTACATTGTATATGAGTGAGTTGCACTGAAAAACTAGATTTACTGAAAAACCCGCATTAGACGAAATGCACAGTGTAGTACATAGTATATGAGTGAGTTGCACTGAAAAACTTAGAATTTACTGAAAAAACCGCATTAGACGAAATGCACAGTGTAGTACATTGTATATGAGTGAGTTGCACTGAAAAACTTAGAATTTACTGAAAAACCCGCATTAGACGAAATGCAGTGTAGTATATAGTATATGAGTGAGTTGCACTGAAAAATTTAGAATTTACTGAAAAACCCGCATTAGACGAAATGCACAGTGTAGTACATTGTATATGAGTGAGTTGCACTGAAAAACTTAGAATTTACTGAAAAACCCGCATTAGACGAAATGCACAGTGTAGTACATAGTATATGAGTGAGTTGCACTGAAAAACTTAGAATTTACTGAAAAACCCGCATTAGACGAAATGCTCAGTGTAGTACATTGTATATGAGTGAGTTGCACTGAAAAACTTAGAATTTACTGAAAAACCCGCATTAGACGAAATGCTCAGTGTAGTACATTGTATATGAGTGAGTTTGCACTGAAAAACTTAGAATTTACTGAAAAACCCGCATTAGACGAAATGCACAGTGTAGTACATAGTATATGAGTGAGTTGCACTGAAAAACTTAGAATTTACTGAAAAACCCGCATTAGACGAAATGCACAGTGTAGTACATAGTATATGAGTGAGTTGCACTGAAAAACTTAGAATTTACTGAAAAACCCGATTAGATGAAATGCACAGTGTAGTACATTGTATATGAGTGAGTTGCACTGAAAAACTTAGAATTTAATGAAAAACCCGCATTAGACGAAATGCACAGTGTAGTACATTGTATATGAGTGAGTTGCACTGAAAAACTAGAATTTACTGAAAAACCCGCATTAGACGAAATGCACAGTGTAGTACATAGTATATGAGTGAGTTCCACTGAAAAACTTAGAATTTACTGAAAAACCAGCATTAGACGAAATGCTCAGTGTAGTACATTGTATATGAGTGAGTTGCACTGAAAAACTTAGAATTTACTGAAAAACCCGCATTAGACGAAATGCACAGTGTAGTACATAGTATATGAGTGAGTTGCACTGAAAAACTTAGAATTTACTGAAAAACCCTCATTAGACGAAATGCACAGTGTAGTACATTGTACATGAGTGAGTTGCACTGAAAAACTTAGAATTACTGAAAAACCCGCATTAGACGAAATGCACAGTGTAGTACATAGTATATGAGTGAGTTGCACTGAAAAACTTAGAATTTACTGAAAAACCCGCATTAGACGAAATGCACAGTGTAGTACATAGTATATGAGTGAGTTGCACTGAAAAACTTAGAATTTACTGAAAAACCCGCATTAGAAGAAATGCACAGTGTAGTACATTGTATATGAGTGAGTTGCACTGAAAAACTTAGAATTTACTGAAAACCCGCATTAGACGAAATGCACAGTGTAGTCCATAGTATATGAGTGAGTTGCACTGAAAAACTTAGAATTTACTGAAAAACCCGCATTAGAAGAAATGCTCAGTGTAGTACATTGTATATGATGATTTGCACTGAAAAACTTAGAATTTACTGAAAAACCCGCATTAGACGAAATGCACAGTGTAGTACATTGTATATGAGTGAGTTGCACTGAAAAACTTAGAATATACTGAAAAACCCGCATTAGATGAAATGCACAGTGTAGTACATAGTATATGAGTGAGTTGCACTGAAAAACTTAGAATTTACTGAAAAACCCGCATTAGATGAAATGCACAGTGTAGTACATTGTATATGAGTGAGTTGCACTGAAAAACTTAGAATTTACTGAAAAACCCGCATTAGACGAAATGCACAGTGTAGTACATTGTATATGAGTGAGTTGCACTGAAAAACTTAGAATTTACTGAAAAACCCGCATTAGACGAAATGCACAGTGTAGTACATAGTATATGAGTGAGTTGCACTGAAAAACTTAGAATTTACTGAAAAACCCGCATTAAACGAAATGCACAGTGTAGTACATAGTATATGAGTGAGTTGCACTGAAAAACTTAGAATTTACTGAAAAACCCTCATTAGACGAAATGCACAGTGTAGTACATTGTACATGAGTGAGTTGCACTGAAAAACTTAGAATTTACTGAAAAACCCGCATTAGACGAAATGCACAGTGTAGTACATAGTATATGAGTGAGTTGCACTGAAAAACTTAGAATTTACTGAAAAACCCGCATTAGACGAAATGCACAGTGTAGTACATAGTATATGAGTGAGTTGCACTGAAAAACTTAGAATTTACTGAAAAACCCGCATTAGACGATATGCACAGTGTAGTACATTGTATATGAGTGAGTTGCACTGAAAAACTTAGAATTTACTGAAAAACCCGCATTAGACGAAATGCACAGTGTAGTACATAGTATATGAGTGAGTTGCACTGAAAAACTTAGAATTTACTGAAAAACCCGCATTAGATGAAATGCACAGTGTAGTACATTGTATATGAGTGAGTTGCACTGAAAAACTTAGAATTTACTGAAAAACCCGCATTAGACGAAATGCACAGTGTAGTACATTGTATATGAGTTAGTTGCACTGAAAAACTTAGAATTTACTGAAAAACCCGCATTAGACGAAATGCACAGTGTAGTACATAGTATATGAGTGAGTTGCACTGAAAAACTTAGAATTTACTGAAAAACCCGCATTAGACGAAATGCACAGTGTAGTACATTGTATATGAGTGAGTTGCACTGAAAAACTTAGAATTTACTGAAAAACCCGCATTAGACGAAATGCACAGTGTAGTACATTGTATATGAGTGAGTTGCACTGAAAAACTTAGAATTTACTGAAAAACCCGCATTAGACGAAATGCACAGTGTAGTACATAGTATATGAGTGAGTTGCACTGAAAAACTTAGAATTTACTGAAAAACCCGCATTAGACGAAATGCACAGTGTACTACATAGTGTATGAGTGAGTTGCACTGAAAAACTTAGAATTTACTGAAAAACCCGCATTAGAAGAAATGCACATTGTAGTACATTGTATATGAGTGAGTTGCACTGAAAAACTTAGAATTTACTGAAAAACCCGCATTAGACGAAATGCACAGTGTAGTACATTGTACATGAGTGAGTTGCACTGAAAAACTTAGAATTTACTGAAAAACCCGCATTAGACGAAATGCACAGTGTAGTACATTGTATATGAGTGAGTTGCACTGAAAAACTTAGAATTTACTGAAAAACCCGCATTAGACGAAATGCACAGTGTAGTACATAGTATATGAGTGAGTTGCACTGAAAAACTTAGAATTTACTGAAAAACCCGCATTAGACGAAATGCACAGTGTAGTACATTGTATATGAGTGAGTTGCACCAAAAAACTTAGAATTTACTGAAAAACCCGCATTAGACGAAATGCACAGTGTAGTACATTGTATATGAGTGAGTTGCACTGAAAAATTTAGAATTTACTGAAAAACCCGCATTAGACGAAATGCACAGTGTAGTACATAGTATATGAGTGAGTTGCACTGAAAAACTTAGAATTTACTGAAAAACCCGCATTAGACGAAATGCACAGTGTAGTACATTGTATATGAGTGATTTGCACTGAAAAACTTAGAATTTACTGAAAAACCCGCATTAGACGAAATGCACAGTGTAGTACATTGTATATGAGTGAGTTGCACTGAAAAACTTAGAATTTACTGAAAAACCCGCATTAGACGAAATGCACAGTGTAGTACATAGTATATGAGTGAGTTGCACTGAAAAACTTAGAATTTACTGAAAAACCCGATTTAGATGAAATGCACAGTGTAGTACATTGTATATGAGTGAGTTGCACTGAAAAACTTAGAATTTACTGAAAAACCCGCATTAGACGAAATGCACAGTGTAGTACATTGTATATGAGTGAGTTGCACTGAAAAACTTAGAATTTACTGAAAAACCCGCATTAGACGAAATGCACAGTGTAGTACATAGTATATGAGTGAGTTCCACTGAAAAACTTAGAATTTACTGAAAAACCCGCATTAGACGAAATGCTCAGTGTAGTACATTGTATATGAGTGAGTTGCACTGAAAAACTTAGAATTTACTGAAAAACCCGCATTAGACGAAATGCACAGTGTAGTACATAGTATATGAGTGAGTTGCACTGAAAAACTTAGAATTTACTGAAAAACCCTCATTGGACGAAATGCACAGTGTAGTACATTGTACATGAGTGAGTTGCACTGAAAAACTTAGAATTTACTGAAAAACCCGCATTAGACGAAATGCACAGTGTAGTACATAGTATATGAGTGAGTTGCACTGAAAAACTTAGAATTTACTGAAAAACCCGCATTAGACGAAATGCACAGTGTAGTACATAGTATATGAGTGAGTTGCACTGAAAAACTTAGAATTTACTGAAAAACCCGCATTAGAAGAAATGCACAGTGTAGTACATTGTATATGAGTGAGTTGCACTGAAAAACTTAGAATTTACTGAAAAACCCGCATTAGACGAAATGCACAGTGTAGTCCATAGTATATGAGTGAGTTGCACTGAAAAACTTAGAATTTACTGAAAAACCCGCATTAGACGAAATGCACAGTGTAGTACATTGTATATGAGTGAGTTGCACTGAAAAACTTAGAATATACTGAAAAACCCGCATTAGATGAAATGCACAGTGTAGTACATAGTATATGAGTGAGTTGCACTGAAAAACTTAGAATTTACTGAAAAACCCGCATTAGATGAAATGCACAGTGTAGTACATTGTATATGAGTGAGTTGCACTGAAAAACTTAGAATTTACTGAAAAACCCGCATTAGACGAAATGCACAGTGTAGTACATTGTATATGAGTGAGTTGCACTGAAAAACTTAGAATTTACTGAAAAACCCGCATTAGACGAAATGCACAGTGTAGTACATAGTATATGAGTGAGTTGCACTGAAAAACTTAGAATTTACTGAAAAACCCGCATTAAACGAAAAGCACAGTGTAGTACATAGTATATGAGTGAGTTGCACTGAAAAACTTAGAATTTACTGAAAAACCCTCATTAGATGAAATGCACAGTGTAGTACATTGTACATGAGTGAGTTGCACTGAAAAACTTAGAATTTACTGAAAAACCCGCATTAGACGAAATGCACAGTGTAGTACATAGTATATGAGTGAGTTGCACTGAAAAACTTAGAATTTACTGAAAAACCCGCATTAGACGATATGCACAGTGTAGTACATTGTATATGAGTGAGTTGCACTGAAAAACTTAGAATTTACTGAAAAACCCGCATTAGACGAAATGCACAGTGTAGTACATAGTATATGAGTGAGTTGCACTGAAAAACTTAGAATTTACTGAAAAACCCGCATTAGATGAAATGCACAGTGTAGTACATTGTATATGAGTGAGTTGCACTGAAAAACTTAGAATTTACTGAAAAACCCGCATTAGACGAAATGCACAGTGTAGTACATTGTATATGAGTTAGTTGCACTGAAAAACTTAGAATTTACTGAAAAACCCGCATTAGACGAAATGCACAGTGTAGTACATAGTATATGAGTGAGTTGCACTGAAAAACTTAGAATTTACTGAAAAACCCGCATTAGACGAAATGCACAGTGTAGTACATTGTATATGAGTGAGTTGCACTGAAAAACTTAGAATTTACTGAAAAACCCGCATTAGACGAAATGCACAGTGTAGTACATTGTATATGAGTGAGTTGCACTGAAAAACTTAGAATTTACTGAAAAACCCGCATTAGACGAAATGCACAGTGTAGTACATTGTATATGAGTGAGTTGCACTGAAAAACTTAGAATTTACTGAAAAACCCGCATTAGACGAAATGCACAGTGTAGTACATAGTATATGAGTGAGTTGCACTGAAAAACTTAGAATTTACTGAAAAACCCGCATTAGACGAAATGCACAGTGTACTACATAGTATATGAGTGAGTTGCACTGAAAAACTTAGAATTTACTGAAAAACCCGCATTAGAAGAAATGCACAGTGTAGTACATTGTATATGAGTGAGTTGCACTGAAAAACTTAGAATTTACTGAAAAACCCGCATTAGACGAAATGCACAGTGTAGTACATAGTATATGAGTGAGTTGCACTGAAAAACTTAGAATTTACTGAAAAACCCGCATTAGACGAAATGCACAGTGTAGTACATTGTATATGAGTGATTTGCACTGAAAAACTTAGAATTTACTGAAAAACCCGCATTAGACGAAATGCACAGTGTAGTACATTGTATATGAGTGAGTTGCACTGAAAAACTTAGAATTTACTGAAAAACCCGCATTAGACGAAATGCACAGTGTAGTACATAGTATATGAGTGAGTTGCACTGAAAAACTTAGAATTTACTGAAAAACCCGATTTAGATGAAATGCACAGTGTAGTACATTGTATATGAGTGAGTTGCACTGAAAAACTTAGAATTTACTGAAAAACCCGCATTAGACGAAATGCACAGTGTAGTACATTGTATATGAGTGAGTTGCACTGAAAAACTTAGAATTTACTGAAAAACCCGCATTAGACGAAATGCACAGTGTAGTACATAGTATATGAGTGAGTTCCACTGAAAAACTTAGAATTTACTGAAAAACCCGCATTAGACGAAATGCTCAGTGTAGTACATTGTATATGAGTGAGTTGCACTGAAAAACTTAGAATTTACTGAAAAACCCGCATTAGACGAAATGCTCAGTGTAGTACATTGTATATGAGTGAGTTGCACTGAAAAACTTAGAATTTACTGAAAAACCCCAATTAGACGAAATGCACAGTGTAGTACATTGTATATGAGTGAGTTGCACTGAAAAACTTAGAATTTACTGAAAAACCCGCATTAGAAGAAATGCACAGTGTAGTACATTGTATATGAGTGAGTTGCACTGAAAAACTTAGAATTTACTGAAAAACCCGCATTAGACGAAATGCACAGTGTAGTACATTGTACATGAGTGAGTTGCACTGAAAAACTTAGAATTTACTGAAAAACCCGCATTAGACGAAATGCACAGTGTAGTACATTGTATATGAGTGAGTTGCACTGAAAAACTTAGAATTTACTGAAAAACCCGCATTAGACGAAATGCACAGTGTAGTACATAGTATATGAGTGAGTTGCACTGAAAAACTTAGAATTTACTGAAAAACCCGCATTAGACGAAATGCTCAGTGTAGTACATTGTATATGAGTGAGTTGCACTGAAAAACTTAGAATTTACTGAAAAACCCGCATTAGACGAAATGCTCAGTGTAGTACATTGTATATGAGTGAGTTGCACTGAAAAACTTAGAATTTACTGAAAAACCCGCATTAGACGAAATGCACAGTGTAGTACATTGTATATGAGTGAGTTGCACTGAAAAATTTAGAATTTACTGAAAAACCCGCATTAGACGAAATGCACAGTGTAGTACATTGTATATGAGTGAGTTGCACTGAAAAACTTAGAATTTACTGAAAAACCCGCATTAGACGAAATGCACAGTGTAGTACATAGTATATGAGTGAGTTGCACTGAAAAACTTAGAATTTACTGAAAAACCCGCATTAGACGAAATGCACAGTGTAGTACATTGTATATGAGTGATTTGCACTGAAAACTTAGAATTTACTGAAAAACCCGCATTAGACGAAATGCACAGTGTAGTACATTGTATATGAGTGAGTTGCACTGAAAAACTTAGAATTTACTGAAAAACCCGCATTAGACGAAATGCACAGTGTAGTACATAGTATATGAGTGAGTTGCACTGAAAAACTTAGAATTTACTGAAAAACCCGATTTAGATGAAATGCACAGTGTAGTACATTGTATATGAGTGAGTTGCACTGAAAAAAACTTAGAATTTACTGAAAAACCCGCATTAGACGAAATGCACAGTGTAGTACATTGTATATGAGTGAGTTGCACTGAAAAACTTAGAATTTACTGAAAAACCCGCATTAGACGAAATGCACAGTGTAGTACATAGTATATGAGTGAGTTCCACTGAAAAACTTAGAATTTACTGAAAAACCCGCATTAGACGAAATGCTCAGTGTAGTACATTGTATATGAGTGAGTTGCACTGAAAAACTTAGAATTTACTGAAAAACCCGCATTAGACGAAATGCTCAGTGTAGTACATTGTATATGAGTGAGTTGCACTGAAAAACTTAGAATTTACTGAAAAACCCCAATTAGACGAAATGCACAGTGTAGTACATTGTATATGAGTGAGTTGCACTGAAAAACTTAGAATTTACTGAAAAACCCGCATTAGAAGAAATGCACAGTGTAGTACATTGTATATGAGTGAGTTGCACTGAAAAACTTAGAATTTACTGAAAAACCCGCATTAGACGAAATGCACAGTGTAGTACATTGTACATGAGTGAGTTGCACTGAAAAACTTAGAATTTACTGAAAAACCCGCATTAGACGAAATGCACAGTGTAGTACATTGTATATGAGTGAGTTGCACTGAAAAACTTAGAATTTACTGAAAAACCCGCATTAGACGAAATGCACAGTGTAGTACATAGTATATGAGTGAGTTGCACTGAAAAACTTAGAATTTACTGAAAAACCCGCATTAGACGAAATGCTCAGTGTAGTACATTGTATATGAGTGAGTTGCACTGAAAAACTTAGAATTTACTGAAAAACCCGCATTAGACGAAATGCTCAGTGTAGTACATTGTATATGAGTGAGTTGCACTGAAAAACTTAGAATTTACTGAAAAACCCGCATTAGACGAAATGCACAGTGTAGTACATAGTATATGAGTGAGTTGCACTGAAAAACTTAGAATTTACTGAAAAAACCGCATTAGACGAAATGCACAGTGTAGTACATTGTATATGAGTGAGTTGCACTGAAAAACTTAGAATTTACTGAAAAACCCGCATTAGACGAAATGCAGTGTAGTATATAGTATATGAGTGAGTTGCACTGAAAAATTTAGAATTTACTGAAAAACCCGCATTAGACGAAATGCACAGTGTAGTACATTGTATATGAGTGAGTTGCACTGAAAAACTTAGAATTTACTGAAAAACCCGCATTAGACGAAATGCACAGTGTAGTACATAGTATATGAGTGAGTTGCACTGAAAAACTTAGAATTTACTGAAAAACCCGCATTAGACGAAATGCACAGTGTAGTACATTGTATATGAGTGATTTGCACTGAAAAACTTAGAATTTACTGAAAAACCCGCATTAGATGAAATGCACAGTGTAGTACATTGTATATGAGTGAGTTGCACTGAAAAACTTAGAATTTACTGAAAAACCCGCATTAGACGAAATGCACAGTGTAGTACATAGTATATGAGTGAGTTGCACTGAAAAACTTAGAATTTACTGAAAAACCCGATTTAGATGAAATGCACAGTGTAGTACATTGTATATGAGTGAGTTGCACTGAAAAACTTAGAATTTACTGAAAAACCCGCATTAGACGAAATGCACAGTGTAGTACATTGTATATGAGTGAGTTGCACTGAAAAACTTAGAATTTACTGAAAAACCCGCATTAGACGAAATGCACAGTGTAGTACATAGTATATGAGTGAGTTCCACTGAAAAACTTAGAATTTACTGAAAAACCCGCATTAGACGAAATGCTCAGTGTAGTACATTGTATATGAGTGAGTTGCACTGAAAAACTTAGAATTTACTGAAAAACCCGCATTAGACGAAATGCTCAGTGTAGTACATTGTATATGAGTGAGTTGCACTGAAAAACTTAGAATTTACTGAAAAACCCCAATTAGACGAAATGCACAGTGTAGTACATTGTATATGAGTGAGTTGCACTGAAAAACTTAGAATTTACTGAAAAACCCGCATTAGAAGAAATGCACAGTGTAGTACATTGTATATGAGTGAGTTGCACTGAAAAACTTAGAATTTACTGAAAAACCCGCATTAGACGAAATGCACAGTGTAGTACATTGTACATGAGTGAGTTGCACTGAAAAACTTAGAATTTACTGAAAAACCCGCATTAGACGAAATGCACAGTGTAGTACATTGTATATGAGTGAGTTGCACTGAAAAACTTAGAATTTACTGAAAAACCCGCATTAGACGAAATGCACAGTGTAGTACATAGTATATGAGTGAGTTGCACTGAAAAACTTAGAATTTACTGAAAAACCCGCATTAGATGAAATGCACAGTGTAGTACATTGTATATGAGTGAGTTGCACCAAAAAACTTAGAATTTACTGAAAAACCCGCATTAGACGAAATGCACAGTGTAGTACATAGTATATGAGTGAGTTGCACTGAAAAAATTAGAATTTACTGAAAAACCCGCATTAGACGAAATGCACAGTGTAGTACATTGTATATGAGTGATTTGCACTGAAAAACTTAGAATTTACTGAAAAACCCGCATTAGACGAAATGCACAGTGTAGTACATTGTATATGAGTGAGTTGCACTGAAAAACTTAGAATTTACTGAAAAACCCGCATTAGACGAAATGCACAGTGTAGTACATAGTATATGAGTGAGTTGCACTGAAAAACTTAGAATTTACTGAAAAACCCGCATTAGATGAAATGCACAGTGTAGTACATTGTATATGAGTGAGTTGCACTGAAAAACTTAGAATTTACTGAAAAACCCGCATTAGACGAAATGCACAGTGTAGTACATTGTATATGAGTGATTTGCACTGAAAAACTTAGAATTTACTGAAAAACCCGCATTAGACGAAATGCACAGTGTAGTACATAGTATATGAGTGAGTTGCACTGAAAAACTTAGAATTTACTGAAAAACCCGCATTAGACGAAATGCACAGTGTAGTACATTGTATATGAGTGAGTTGCACTGAAAAACTTAGAATTTACTGAAAAACCCGCATTAGACGAAATGCACAGTGTAGTACATTGTACATGAGTGAGTTGCACTGAAAAACTTAGAATTTACTGAAAAACCCGCATTAGACGAAATGCACAGTGTAGTACATAGTATATGAGTGAGTTGCACTGAAAAACTTAGAATTTACTGAAAAAACCGCATTAGACGAAATGCACAGTGTAGTACATTGTATATGAGTGAGTTGCACTGAAAAACTTAGAATTTACTGAAAAACCCGCATTAGACGAAATGCACAGTGTAGTACATAGTATATGAGTGAGTTGCACTGAAAAACTTAGAATTTACTGAAAAACCCGCATTAGACGAAATGCACAGTGTAGTACATTGTATATGAGTGATTTGCACTGAAAAACTTAGAATTTACTGAAAAACCCGCATTAGACGAAATGCACAGTGTAGTACATTGTGTATGAGTGAGTTGCACTGAAAAACTTAGAATTTACTGAAAAACCCGCATTAGACGAAATGCACAGTGTAGTACATAGTATATGAGTGAGTTGCACTGAAAAACTTAGAATTTACTGAAAAACCCGATTTAGATGAAATGCACAGTGTAGTACATTGTATATGAGTGAGTTGCACTGAAAAACTTAGAATTTACTGAAAAACCCGCATTAGACGAAATGCACAGTGTAGTACATTGTATATGAGTGAGTTGCACTGAAAAACTTAGAATTTACTGAAAAACCCGCATTAGACGAAAGGCACAGTGTAGTACATAGTATATGAGTGAGTTGCACTGAAAAACTTAGAATTTACTGAAAAACCCGCATTAGACGAAATGCACAGTGTAGTACATTGTATATGAGTGAGTTGCACTGAAAAACTTAGAATTTACTGAAAAACCCGCATTAGACGAAATGCACAGTGTAGTACATTGTACATGAGTGAGTTGCACTGAAAAACTTAGAATTTACTGAAAAACCCGCATTAGACGAAATGCACAGTGTAGTACATAGTATATGAGTGAGTTGCACTGAAAAACTTAGAATTTACTGAAAAACCCGCATTAGACGAAATGCTCAGTGTAGTACATTGTATATGAGTGAGTTGCACTGAAAAACTTAGAATTTACTGAAAAACCCGCATTAGACGAAATGCTCAGTGTAGTACATTGTATATGAGTGAGTTGCACTGAAAAACTTAGAATTTACTGAAAAACCCGCATTAGACGAAATGCACAGTGTAGTACATAGTATATGAGTGAGTTGCACTGAAAAACTTAGAATTTACTGAAAAAACCGCATTAGACGAAATGCACAGTGTAGTACATTGTATATGAGTGAGTTGCACTGAAAAACTTAGAATTTACTGAAAAACCCGCATTAGACGAAATGCAGTGTAGTATATAGTATATGAGTGAGTTGCACTGAAAAATTTAGAATTTACTGAAAAACCCGCATTAGACGAAATGCACAGTGTAGTACATTGTATATGAGTGAGTTGCACTGAAAAACTTAGAATTTACTGAAAAACCCGCATTAGACGAAATGCACAGTGTAGTACATAGTATATGAGTGAGTTGCACTGAAAAACTTAGAATTTACTGAAAAACCCGCATTAGACGAAATGCACAGTGTAGTACATTGTATATGAGTGATTTGCACTGAAAAACTTAGAATTTACTGAAAAACCCGCATTAGATGAAATGCACAGTGTAGTACATTGTATATGAGTGAGTTGCACTGAAAAACTTAGAATTTACTGAAAAACCTGCATTAGACGAAATGCACAGTGTAGTACATAGTATATGAGTGAGTTGCACTGAAAAACTTAGAATTTACTGAAAAACCCGATTTAGATGAAATGCACAGTGTAGTACATTGTATATGAGTGAGTTGCACTGAAAAACTTAGAATTTACTGAAAAACCCGCATTAGACGAAATGCACAGTGTAGTACATTGTATATGAGTGAGTTGCACTGAAAAACTTAGAATTTACTGAAAAACCCGCATTAGACGAAATGCACAGTGTAGTACATAGTATATGAGTGAGTTCCACTGAAAAACTTAGAATTTACTGAAAAACCCGCATTAGACGAAATGCTCAGTGTAGTACATTGTATATGAGTGAGTTGCACTGAAAAACTTAGAATTTACTGAAAAACCCGCATTAGACAAAATGCTCAGTGTAGTACATTGTATATGAGTGAGTTGCACTGAAAAACTTAGAATTTACTGAAAAACCCCAATTAGACGAAATGCACAGTGTAGTACATTGTATATGAGTGAGTTGCACTGAAAAACTTAGAATTTACTGAAAAACCCGCATTAGAAGAAATGCACAGTGTAGTACATTGTATATGAGTGAGTTGCACTGAAAAACTTAGAATTTACTGAAAAACCCGCATTAGACGAAATGCACAGTGTAGTACATTGTACATGAGTGAGTTGCACTGAAAAACTTAGAATTTACTGAAAAACCCGCATTAGACGAAATGCACAGTGTAGTACATTGTATATGAGTGAGTTGCACTGAAAAACTTAGAATTTACTGAAAAACCCGCATTAGACGAAATGCACAGTGTAGTACATAGTATATGAGTGAGTTGCACTGAAAAACTTAGAATTTACTGAAAAACCCGCATTAGACGAAATGCACAGTGTAGTACATTGTATATGAGTGAGTTGCACCAAAAAACTTAGAATTTACTGAAAAACCCACATTAGACGAAATGCACAGTGTAGTACATAGTATATGAGTGAGTTGCACTGAAAAAATTAGAATTTACTGAAAAACCCGCATTAGACGAAATGCACAGTGTAGTACATTGTATATGAGTGATTTGCACTGAAAAACTTAGAATTTACTGAAAAACCCGCATTAGACGAAATGCACAGTGTAGTACATAGTATATGAGTGAGTTGCACTGAAAAACTTAGAATTTACTAAAAAACCCGCATTAGATGAAATGCACAGTGTAGTACATTGTATATGAGTGAGTTGCACTGAAAAACTTAGAATTTACTGAAAAACCCGCATTAGACGAAATGCACAGTGTAGTACATTGTATATGAGTGATTTGCACTGAAAAACTTAGAATTTACTGAAAAACCCGCATTAGACGAAATGCACAGTGTAGTACATAGTATATGAGTGAGTTGCACTGAAAAACTTAGAATATACTGAAAAACCCGCATTAGACGAAATGCATAGTGTAGTACATTGTATATGAGTGAGTTGCACTGAAAAACTTAGAATTTACTGAAAAACCCGCATTAGACGAAATGCACAGTGTAGTACATTGTACATGAGTGAGTTGCACTGAAAAACTTAGAATTTACTGAAAAACCCGCATTAGACGAAATGCACAGTGTAGTACATAGTATATGAGTGAGTTGCACTGAAAAACTTAGAATTTACTGAAAAAACCGCATTAGACGAAATGCAGTGTAGTATATAGTATATGAGTGAGTTGCACTGAAAAATTTAGAATTTACTGAAAAACCCGCATTAGACGAAATGCACAGTGTAGTACATTGTATATGAGTGAGTTGCACTGAAAAACTTAGAATTTACTGAAAAACCCGCATTAGACGAAATGCACAGTGTAGTACATAGTATATGAGTGAGTTGCACTGAAAAACTTAGAATTTACTGAAAAACCCGCATTAGACGAAATGCACAGTGTAGTACATTGTATATGAGTGATTTGCACTGAAAAACTTAGAATTTACTGAAAAACCCGCATTAGACGAAATGCACAGTGTAGTACATTGTGTATGAGTGAGTTGCACTGAAAAACTTAGAATTTACTGAAAAACCCGATTTAGATGAAATGCACAGTGTAGTACATTGTATATGAGTGAGTTGCACTGAAAAACTTAGAATTTACTGAAAAACCCGCATTAGACGAAATGCACAGTGTAGTACATTGTATATGAGTGAGTTGCACTGAAAAACTTAGAATTTACTGAAAAACCCGCATTAGACGAAAGGCACAGTGTAGTACATAGTATATGAGTGAGTTGCACTGAAAAACTTAGAATTTACTGAAAAACCCGCATTAGACGAAATGCACAGTGTAGTACATTGTATATGAGTGAGTTGCACTGAAAAACTTAGAATTTACTGAAAAACCCGCATTAGACGAAATGCACAGTGTAGTACATAGTATATGAGTGAGTTGCACTGAAAAACTTAGAATTTACTGAAAAACCCGCATTAGACGAAATGCTCAGTGTAGTACATTGTATATGAGTGAGTTGCACTGAAAAACTTAGAATTTACTGAAAAACCCGCATTAGACGAAATGCTCAGTGTAGTACATTGTATATGAGTGAGTTGCACTGAAAAACTTAGAATTTACTGAAAAACCCCAATTAGACGAAATGCACAGTGTAGTACATTGTATATGAGTGAGTTGTACTGAAAAACTTAGAATTTACTGAAAAACCCGCATTAGACGAATGCACAGTGTAGTACATAGTATATGAGTGAGTTGCACTGAAAAACTTAGAATTTACTGAAAAACCCGCATTAGACGAAATGCAGTGTAGTATATAGAATATGAGTGAGTTGCACTGAAAAACTTAGAATTTACTGAAAAACCTGCATTAGACGAAATGCACAGTGTAGTACATTGTATATGAGTGAGTTGCACTGAAAAACTTAGAATTTACTGAAAAACCCGCATTAGACGAAATGCACAGTGTAGTAAATAGTATATGAGTGTGTTGCACTGAAAAACTTGGAATTTACTGAAAAACCCGCATTAGACGAAATGCAGTGTAGTACATAGTATATGAGTGAGTTGCACTGGAAAACTTAGAATTTACTGAAAAACCCGCATTAGACGAAAAGCACAGTGTAGTACATTGTATATGAGTGAGTTGCACTGAAAAACTTAGAATTTACTGAAAAACCCGCATTAGACGAAATGCAGAATAGTACATAGTATATGAGTGAGTTGCACTGAAAAACTTAGAATTTACTGAAAAACCCGCATTAGACGAAATGCACAGTGTAGTACATTGTATATGAGTGAGTTGCACTGAAAAACTTAGAATTTACTGAAAAACCCGCATTAGACGAAATGCAGAATAGTACATAGTATATGAGTGAGTTGCACTGAAAAACTTAGAATTTACTGAAAAAACCGCATTAGACGAAATGCACAGTGTAGTACATTGTATATGAGTGAGTTGCACTGAAAAACTTAGAATTTACTGAAAAACCCGCATTAGACGAAATGCAGTGTAGTATATAGTATATGAGTGAGTTGCACTGAAAAATTTAGAATTTACTGAAAAACCCGCATTGGACGAAATGCACAGTGTAGTACATTGTATATGAGTGAGTTGCACTGAAAAACTTAGAATTTACTGAAAAACCCGCATTAGACGAAATGCACAGTGTAGTACATAGTATATGAGTGAGTTGCACTGAAAAACTTAGAATTTACTGAAAAACCCGCATTAGACGAAATGCACAGTGTAGTACATTGTATATGAGTGATTTGCACTGAAAAACTTAGAATTTACTGAAAAACCCCCATTAGACGAAATGCACAGTGTAGTACATAGTATATGAGTGAGTTGCACTGAAAAACTTAGAATTTACTGAAAAACCCGATTTAGATGAAATGCACAGTGTAGTACATTGTATATGAGTGAGTTGCACTGAAAAACTTAGAATTTACTGAAAAACCCGCATTAGACGAAATGCACAGTGTAGTACATTGTATATGAGTGAGTTGCACTGAAAAACTTAGAATTTACTGAAAAATCCGCATTAGACGAAATGCACAGTGTAGTACATAGTATATGAGTGAGTTCCACTGAAAAACTTAGAATTTACTGAAAAACCCGCATTAGACGAAATGCTCAGTGTAGTACACTGTATATGAGTGAGTTGCACTGAAAAACTTAGAATTTACTGAAAAACCCGCATTAGACGAAATGCTCAGTGTAGTACATTGTATATGAGTGAGTTGCACTGAAAAACTTAGAATTTACTGAAAAACCCCAATTAGACGAAATGCACAGTGTAGTACACTGTATATGAGTGAGTTGCACTGAAAAACTTAGAATTTACTGAAAAACCCGCATTAGAAGAAATGCACAGTGTAGTACATTGTATATGAGTGAGTTGCACTGAAAAACTTAGAATTTACTGAAAAACCCGCATTAGACGAAATGCACAGTGTAGTACATTGTACATGAGTGAGTTGCACTGAAAAACTTAGAATTTACTGAAAAACCCGCATTAGACGAAATGCACAGTGTAGTACATTGTATATGAGTGAGTTGCACTGAAAAACTTAGAATTTACTGAAAAACCCGCATTAGACGAAATGCACAGTGTAGTACATAGTATATGAGTGAGTTGCACTGAAAAACTTAGAATTTACTGAAAAACCCGCATTAGACGAAATGCACAGTGTAGTACATTGTATATGAGTGAGTTGCACCAAAAAACTTAGAATTTACTGAAAAACCCGCATTAGACGAAATGCACAGTGTAGTACATAGTATATGAGTGAGTTGCACTGAAAAAATTAGAATTTACTGAAAAACCCGCATTAGACGAAATGCACAGTGTAGTACATTGTATATGAGTGATTTGCACTGAAAAACTTAGAATTTACTGAAAAACCCGCATTAGACGAAATGCACAGTGTAGTACATTGTATATGAGTGAGTTGCACTGAAAAACTTAGAATTTACTGAAAAACCCGCATTAGACGAAATGCACAGTGTAGTACATAGTATATGAGTGAGTTGCACTGAAAAACTTAGAATTTACTGAAAAACCCGCATTAGATGAAATGCACAGTGTAGTACATTGTATATGAGTGAGTTGCACTGAAAAACTTAGAATTTACTGAAAAACCCGCATTAGACGAAATGCACAGTGTAGTACATTGTATATGAGTGATTTGCACTGAAAAACTTAGAATTTACTGAAAAACCCACATTAGACGAAATGCACAGTGTAGTACATAGTATATGAGTGAGTTGCACTGAAAAACTTAGAATTTACTGAAAAAACCGCATTAGACGAAATGCACAGTGTAGTACATTGTATATGAGTGAGTTGCACTGAAAAACTTAGAATTTACTGAAAAACCCGCATTAGACGAAATGCAGTGTAGTATATAGTATATGAGTGAGTTGCACTGAAAAATTTAGAATTTACTGAAAAACCCGCATTAGACGAAATGCACAGTGTAGTACATTGTATATGAGTGAGTTGCACTGAAAAACTTAGAATTTACTGAAAAACCCGCATTAGACGAAATGCACAGTGTAGTACATAGTATATGAGTGAGTTGCACTGAAAAACTTAGAATTTACTGAAAAACCCGCATTAGACGAAATGCACAGTGTAGTACATTGTATATGAGTGATTTGCACTGAAAAACTTAGAATTTACTGAAAAACCCGCATTAGACGAAATGCACAGTGTAGTACATTGTGTATGAGTGAGTTGCACTGAAAAACTTAGAATTTACTGAAAAACCCGCATTAGACGAAATGCACAGTGTAGTACATAGTATATGAGTGAGTTGCACTGAAAAACTTAGAATTTACTGAAAAACCCGCATTAGACGAAATGCTCAGTGTAGTACATTGTATATGAGTGAGTTGCACTGAAAAACTTAGAATTTACTGAAAAACCCGCATTAGACGAAATGCACAGTGTAGTACATAGTATATGAGTGAGTTGCACTGAAAAACTTAGAATTTACTGAAAAACCCGCATTAGACGAAATGCTCAGTGTAGTACATTGTATATGAGTGAGTTGCACTGAAAAACTTAGAATTTACTGAAAAACCCGCATTAGACGAAATGCTCAGTGTAGTACATTGTATATGAGTGAGTTGCACTGAAAAACTTAGAATTTACTGAAAAACCCCAATTAGACGAAATGCACAGTGTAGTACATTGTATATGAGTGAGTTGTACTGAAAAACTTAGAATTTACTGAAAAACCCGCATTAGACGAATGCACAGTGTAGTACATAGTATATGAGTGAGTTGCACTGAAAAACTTAGAATTTACTGAAAAACCTGCATTAGACGAAATGCAGTGTAGTATATAGTATATGAGTGAGTTGCACTGAAAAACTTAGAATTTACTGAAAAACCTGCATTAGACGAAATGCACAGTGTAGTACATTGTATATGAGTGAGTTGCACTGAAAAACTTAGAATTTACTGAAAAACCCGCATTAGACGAAATGCAGAATAGTACATAGTATATGAGTGAGTTGCACTGAAAAACTTAGAATTTACTGAAAAACCCGCATTAGACGAAATGCACAGTGTAGTACATAGTATATGAGTGAGTTGCACTGAAAAATTTAGAATTTACTGAAAAACCCGCATTAGACGAAATGCACAGTGTAGTACATTGTATATGAGTGAGTTGCACTGAAAAACTTAGAATTTACTGAAAAACCCGCATTAGACGAAATGCACAGTGTAGTACATAGTATATGAGTGAGTTGCACTGAAAAACTTAGAATTTACTGATAAAACCCGCATTAGACGAAATGCACAGTGTAGTACATTGTATATGAGTGAGTTGCACTGAAAAACTTAGAATTTACTGAAAAATCCGCATTAGACGAAATGCACAGTGTAGTACATTGTATATGAGTGAGTTGCACTGAAAAACTTAGAATTTACTGAAAAACCCGCATTAGAAGAAATGCACAGTGTAGTACATAGTATATGAGTGAGTTGCACTGAAAAACTTAGAATTTACTGAAAAACCCGCATTAGACGAAATGCACAGTGTAGTACATTGTATATGAGTGAGTTGCACCAAAAAACTTAGAATTTACTGAAAAACCCGCATTAGACGAAATGCACAGTGTAGTACATAGTATATGAGTGAGTTGCACTGAAAAACTTAGAATTTACTGAAAAACCCGCATTAGACGAAATGCTCAGTGTAGTACATTGTATATGAGTGAGTTGCACTGAAAAACTTAGAATTTACTGAAAAACCCGCATTAGACGAAATGCTCAGTGTAGTACATTGTATATGAGTGAGTTGCACTGAAAAACTTAGAATTTACTGAAAAACCCCAATTAGACGAAATGCACAGTGTAGTACATTGTATATGAGTGAGTTGTACTGAAAAACTTAGAATTTACTGAAAAACCCGCATTAGACGAATGCACAGTGTAGTACATAGTATATGAGTGAGTTGCACTGAAAAACTTAGAATTTACTGAAAAACCTGCATTAGACGAAATGCAGTGTAGTATATAGTATATGAGTGAGTTGCACTGAAAAACTTAGAATTTACTGAAAAACCTGCATTAGACGAAATGCACAGTGTAGTACATTGTATATGAGTGAGTTGCACTGAAAAACTTAGAATTTACTGAAAAACCCGCATTAGACGAAATGCACAGTGTAGTAAATAGTATATGAGTGTGTTGCACTGAAAAACTTAGAATTTACTGAAAAACCCGCATTAGACGAAATGCACAGTGTAGTACATAGTATATGAGTGAGTTGCACTGAAAAACTTAGAATATACTGAAAAACCCGCATTAGACGAAATGCACAGTGTAGTTCATTGTATATGAGTGAGTTGCACTGAAAAACTTAGAATTTACTGAAAAACCCGCATTAGACGAAATGCAGTGTAGTACATAGTATATGAGTGAGTTGCACTGGAAAACTTAGAATTTACTGAAAAACCCGCATTAGACGAAATGCACAGTGTAGTACATTGTACATGAGTGAGTTGCACTGAAAAACTTAGAATTTACTGAAAAACCCGCATTAGACGAAATGCACAGTGTAGTACATAGTATATGAGTGAGTTGCACTGAAAAACTTAGAATTTACTGAAAAAACCGCATTAGACGAAATGCAGTGTAGTATATAGTATATGAGTGAGTTGCACTGAAAAATTTAGAATTTACTGAAAAACCCGCATTAGACGAAATGCACAGTGTAGTACATTGTATATGAGTGAGTTGCACTGAAAAACTTAGAATTTACTGAAAAACCCGCATTAGACGAAATGCACAGTGTAGTACATAGTATATGAGTGAGTTGCACTGAAAAACTTAGAATTTACTGAAAAACCCGCATTAGACGAAATGCACAGTGTAGTACATTGTATATGAGTGATTTGCACTGAAAAACTTAGAATTTACTGAAAAACCCGCATTAGACGAAATGCACAGTGTAGTACATTGTGTATGAGTGAGTTGCACTGAAAAACTTAGAATTTACTGAAAAACCCGATTTAGATGAAATGCACAGTGTAGTACATTGTATATGAGTGAGTTGCACTGAAAAACTTAGAATTTACTGAAAAACCCGCATTAGACGAAATGCACAGTGTAGTACATTGTATATGAGTGAGTTGCACTGAAAAACTTAGAATTTACTGAAAAACCCGCATTAGACGAAAGGCACAGTGTAGTACATAGTATATGAGTGAGTTGCACTGAAAAACTTAGAATTTACTGAAAAACCCGCATTAGACGAAATGCACAGTGTAGTACATTGTATATGAGTGAGTTGCACTGAAAAACTTAGAATTTACTGAAAAACCCGCATTAGACGAAATGCACAGTGTAGTACATAGTATATGAGTGAGTTGCACTGAAAAACTTAGAATTTACTGAAAAACCCGCATTAGACGAAATGCTCAGTGTAGTACATTGTATATGAGTGAGTTGCACTGAAAAACTTAGAATTTACTGAAAAACCCGCATTAGACGAAATGCTCAGTGTAGTACATTGTATATGAGTGAGTTGCACTGAAAAACTTAGAATTTACTGAAAAACCCCAATTAGACGAAATGCACAGTGTAGTACATTGTATATGAGTGAGTTGTACTGAAAAACTTAGAATTTACTGAAAAACCCGCATTAGACGAATGCACAGTGTAGTACATAGTATATGAGTGAGTTGCACTGAAAAACTTAGAATTTACTGAAAAACCCGCATTAGACGAAATGCAGTGTAGTATATAGAATATGAGTGAGTTGCACTGAAAAACTTAGAATTTACTGAAAAACCTGCATTAGACGAAATGCACAGTGTAGTACATTGTATATGAGTGAGTTGCACTGAAAAACTTAGAATTTACTGAAAAACCCGCATTAGACGAAATGCACAGTGTAGTAAATAGTATATGAGTGTGTTGCACTGAAAAACTTGGAATTTACTGAAAAACCCGCATTAGACGAAATGCAGTGTAGTACATAGTATATGAGTGAGTTGCACTGGAAAACTTAGAATTTACTGAAAAACCCGCATTAGACGAAAAGCACAGTGTAGTACATTGTATATGAGTGAGTTGCACTGAAAAACTTAGAATTTACTGAAAAACCCGCATTAGACGAAATGCAGAATAGTACATAGTATATGAGTGAGTTGCACTGAAAAACTTAGAATTTACTGAAAAACCCGCATTAGACGAAATGCACAGTGTAGTACATTGTATATGAGTGAGTTGCACTGAAAAACTTAGAATTTACTGAAAAACCCGCATTAGACGAAATGCAGAATAGTACATAGTATATGAGTGAGTTGCACTGAAAAACTTAGAATTTACTGAAAAAACCGCATTAGACGAAATGCACAGTGTAGTACATTGTATATGAGTGAGTTGCACTGAAAAACTTAGAATTTACTGAAAAACCCGCATTAGACGAAATGCAGTGTAGTATATAGTATATGAGTGAGTTGCACTGAAAAATTTAGAATTTACTGAAAAACCCGCATTGGACGAAATGCACAGTGTAGTACATTGTATATGAGTGAGTTGCACTGAAAAACTTAGAATTTACTGAAAAACCCGCATTAGACGAAATGCACAGTGTAGTACATAGTATATGAGTGAGTTGCACTGAAAAACTTAGAATTTACTGAAAAACCCGCATTAGACGAAATGCACAGTGTAGTACATTGTATATGAGTGATTTGCACTGAAAAACTTAGAATTTACTGAAAAACCCCCATTAGACGAAATGCACAGTGTAGTACATAGTATATGAGTGAGTTGCACTGAAAAACTTAGAATTTACTGAAAAACCCGATTTAGATGAAATGCACAGTGTAGTACATTGTATATGAGTGAGTTGCACTGAAAAACTTAGAATTTACTGAAAAACCCGCATTAGACGAAATGCACAGTGTAGTACATTGTATATGAGTGAGTTGCACTGAAAAACTTAGAATTTACTGAAAAATCCGCATTAGACGAAATGCACAGTGTAGTACATAGTATATGAGTGAGTTCCACTGAAAAACTTAGAATTTACTGAAAAACCCGCATTAGACGAAATGCTCAGTGTAGTACACTGTATATGAGTGAGTTGCACTGAAAAACTTAGAATTTACTGAAAAACCCGCATTAGACGAAATGCTCAGTGTAGTACATTGTATATGAGTGAGTTGCACTGAAAAACTTAGAATTTACTGAAAAACCCCAATTAGACGAAATGCACAGTGTAGTACACTGTATATGAGTGAGTTGCACTGAAAAACTTAGAATTTACTGAAAAACCCGCATTAGAAGAAATGCACAGTGTAGTACATTGTATATGAGTGAGTTGCACTGAAAAACTTAGAATTTACTGAAAAACCCGCATTAGACGAAATGCACAGTGTAGTACATTGTACATGAGTGAGTTGCACTGAAAAACTTAGAATTTACTGAAAAACCCGCATTAGACGAAATGCACAGTGTAGTACATTGTATATGAGTGAGTTGCACTGAAAAACTTAGAATTTACTGAAAAACCCGCATTAGACGAAATGCACAGTGTAGTACATAGTATATGAGTGAGTTGCACTGAAAAACTTAGAATTTACTGAAAAACCCGCATTAGACGAAATGCACAGTGTAGTACATTGTATATGAGTGAGTTGCACCAAAAAACTTAGAATTTACTGAAAAACCCGCATTAGACGAAATGCACAGTGTAGTACATAGTATATGAGTGAGTTGCACTGAAAAAATTAGAATTTACTGAAAAACCCGCATTAGACGAAATGCACAGTGTAGTACATTGTATATGAGTGATTTGCACTGAAAAACTTAGAATTTACTGAAAAACCCGCATTAGACGAAATGCACAGTGTAGTACATTGTATATGAGTGAGTTGCACTGAAAAACTTAGAATTTACTGAAAAACCCGCATTAGACGAAATGCACAGTGTAGTACATAGTATATGAGTGAGTTGCACTGAAAAACTTAGAATTTACTGAAAAACCCGCATTAGATGAAATGCACAGTGTAGTACATTGTATATGAGTGAGTTGCACTGAAAAACTTAGAATTTACTGAAAAACCCGCATTAGACGAAATGCACAGTGTAGTACATTGTATATGAGTGATTTGCACTGAAAAACTTAGAATTTACTGAAAAACCCACATTAGACGAAATGCACAGTGTAGTACATAGTATATGAGTGAGTTGCACTGAAAAACTTAGAATTTACTGAAAAAACCGCATTAGACGAAATGCACAGTGTAGTACATTGTATATGAGTGAGTTGCACTGAAAAACTTAGAATTTACTGAAAAACCCGCATTAGACGAAATGCAGTGTAGTATATAGTATATGAGTGAGTTGCACTGAAAAATTTAGAATTTACTGAAAAACCCGCATTAGACGAAATGCACAGTGTAGTACATTGTATATGAGTGAGTTGCACTGAAAAACTTAGAATTTACTGAAAAACCCGCATTAGACGAAATGCACAGTGTAGTACATAGTATATGAGTGAGTTGCACTGAAAAACTTAGAATTTACTGAAAAACCCGCATTAGACGAAATGCACAGTGTAGTACATTGTATATGAGTGATTTGCACTGAAAAACTTAGAATTTACTGAAAAACCCGCATTAGACGAAATGCACAGTGTAGTACATTGTGTATGAGTGAGTTGCACTGAAAAACTTAGAATTTACTGAAAAACCCGCATTAGACGAAATGCACAGTGTAGTACATAGTATATGAGTGAGTTGCACTGAAAAACTTAGAATTTACTGAAAAACCCGCATTAGACGAAATGCTCAGTGTAGTACATTGTATATGAGTGAGTTGCACTGAAAAACTTAGAATTTACTGAAAAACCCGCATTAGACGAAATGCACAGTGTAGTACATAGTATATGAGTGAGTTGCACTGAAAAACTTAGAATTTACTGAAAAACCCGCATTAGACGAAATGCTCAGTGTAGTACATTGTATATGAGTGAGTTGCACTGAAAAACTTAGAATTTACTGAAAAACCCGCATTAGACGAAATGCTCAGTGTAGTACATTGTATATGAGTGAGTTGCACTGAAAAACTTAGAATTTACTGAAAAACCCCAATTAGACGAAATGCACAGTGTAGTACATTGTATATGAGTGAGTTGTACTGAAAAACTTAGAATTTACTGAAAAACCCGCATTAGACGAATGCACAGTGTAGTACATAGTATATGAGTGAGTTGCACTGAAAAACTTAGAATTTACTGAAAAACCTGCATTAGACGAAATGCAGTGTAGTATATAGTATATGAGTGAGTTGCACTGAAAAACTTAGAATTTACTGAAAAACCTGCATTAGACGAAATGCACAGTGTAGTACATTGTATATGAGTGAGTTGCACTGAAAAACTTAGAATTTACTGAAAAACCCGCATTAGACGAAATGCAGAATAGTACATAGTATATGAGTGAGTTGCACTGAAAAACTTAGAATTTACTGAAAAACCCGCATTAGACGAAATGCACAGTGTAGTACATAGTATATGAGTGAGTTGCACTGAAAAATTTAGAATTTACTGAAAAACCCGCATTAGACGAAATGCACAGTGTAGTACATTGTATATGAGTGAGTTGCACTGAAAAACTTAGAATTTACTGAAAAACCCGCATTAGACGAAATGCACAGTGTAGTACATAGTATATGAGTGAGTTGCACTGAAAAACTTAGAATTTACTGATAAAACCCGCATTAGACGAAATGCACAGTGTAGTACATTGTATATGAGTGAGTTGCACTGAAAAACTTAGAATTTACTGAAAAATCCGCATTAGACGAAATGCACAGTGTAGTACATTGTATATGAGTGAGTTGCACTGAAAAACTTAGAATTTACTGAAAAACCCGCATTAGAAGAAATGCACAGTGTAGTACATAGTATATGAGTGAGTTGCACTGAAAAACTTAGAATTTACTGAAAAACCCGCATTAGACGAAATGCACAGTGTAGTACATTGTATATGAGTGAGTTGCACCAAAAAACTTAGAATTTACTGAAAAACCCGCATTAGACGAAATGCACAGTGTAGTACATAGTATATGAGTGAGTTGCACTGAAAAACTTAGAATTTACTGAAAAACCCGCATTAGACGAAATGCTCAGTGTAGTACATTGTATATGAGTGAGTTGCACTGAAAAACTTAGAATTTACTGAAAAACCCGCATTAGACGAAATGCTCAGTGTAGTACATTGTATATGAGTGAGTTGCACTGAAAAACTTAGAATTTACTGAAAAACCCCAATTAGACGAAATGCACAGTGTAGTACATTGTATATGAGTGAGTTGTACTGAAAAACTTAGAATTTACTGAAAAACCCGCATTAGACGAATGCACAGTGTAGTACATAGTATATGAGTGAGTTGCACTGAAAAACTTAGAATTTACTGAAAAACCTGCATTAGACGAAATGCAGTGTAGTATATAGTATATGAGTGAGTTGCACTGAAAAACTTAGAATTTACTGAAAAACCTGCATTAGACGAAATGCACAGTGTAGTACATTGTATATGAGTGAGTTGCACTGAAAAACTTAGAATTTACTGAAAAACCCGCATTAGACGAAATGCACAGTGTAGTAAATAGTATATGAGTGTGTTGCACTGAAAAACTTAGAATTTACTGAAAAACCCGCATTAGACGAAATGCACAGTGTAGTACATAGTATATGAGTGAGTTGCACTGAAAAACTTAGAATATACTGAAAAACCCGCATTAGACGAAATGCACAGTGTAGTTCATTGTATATGAGTGAGTTGCACTGAAAAACTTAGAATTTACTGAAAAACCCGCATTAGACGAAATGCAGTGTAGTACATAGTATATGAGTGAGTTGCACTGGAAAACTTAGAATTTACTGAAAAACCCGCATTAGACGAAAAGCACAGTGTAGTACATTGTATATGAGTGAGTTGCACTGAAAAACTTAGAATTTACTGAAAAACCCGCATTAGACGAAATGCAGAATAGTACATAGTATATGAGTGAGTTGCACTGAAAAACTTAGAATTTACTGAAAAACCCGCATTAGACGAAATGCACAGTGTAGTACATAGTATATGAGTGAGTTGCACTGAAAAACTTAGAATTTACTGAAAAACCCGCATTAGACGAAATGCACAGTGTAGTACATTGTATATGAGTGAGTTGCACTGAAAAACTTAGAATTTACTGAAAAACCCGCATTAGACGAAATGCACAGTGTAGTACATAGTATATGAGTGAGTTGCACTGAAAAACTTAGAATTTACTGATAAAACCCGCATTAGACGAAATGCACAGTGTAGTACATTGTATATGAGTGAGTTGCACTGAAAAACTTAGAATTTACTGAAAAATCCGCATTAGACGAAATGCACAGTGTAGTACATTGTATATGAGTGAGTTGCACTGAAAAACTTAGAATTTACTGAAAAACCCGCATTAGAAGAAATGCACAGTGTAGTACATAGTATATGAGTGAGTTGCACTGAAAAACTTAGAATTTACTGAAAAACCCGCATTAGACGAAATGCACAGTGTAGTACATTGTATATGAGTGAGTTGCACTGAAAAACTTAGAATTTACTGAAAAACCCGCATTAGACGAAATGCACAGTGTAGTATATTGTATATGAGTGAGTTGCACTGAAAAACTTAGAATTTACTGAAAAACCCGCATTAGACGAAATGCACAGTGTAGTACATAGTATATGAGTGAGTTGCACTGAAAAACTTAGAATTTACTGAAAAACCCGCATTAGACGAAATGCACAGTGTAGTACATTGTATATGAGTGAGTTGCACTGAAAAACTTAGAATTTACTGAAAAACCCGCATTAGACGAAATGCACAGTGTAGTATATTGTATATGAGTGAGTTGCACTGAAAAACTTAGAATTTACTGAAAAACCCGCATTAGACGAAATGCTCCGTGTAGTACATTGTATATGAGTGAGTTGCACTGAAAAACTTAGAATTTACTGAAAAACCCGCATTAGACGAAATGCTCAGTGTAGTACATTGTATATGAGTGAGTTGCACTGAAAAACTTAGAATTTACTGAAAAACCCGCATTAGACGAAATGCACAGTGTAGTAAATAGTATATGAGGGTGTTGCACTGAAAAACTTAGAATTTACTGAAAAACCCGCATTAGACGAAATGCACAGTGTAGTACATAGTATATGAGTGAGTTGCACTGAAAAACTTAGAATTTACTGAAAAACCCGCATTAGACGAAATGCACAGTGTAGTACATTGTATATGAGTGAGTTGCACTGAAAAACTTAGAATTTACTGAAAAACCCGCATTAGATGAAATGCACAGTGTAGTACATAGTATATGAGTGAGTTGCACTGAAAAACTTAGAATTTACTGAAAAACCCGCATTAGACGAAATGCACAGTGTAGTACATTGTATATGAGTGATTTGCACTGAAAAACTTAGAATTTACTGAAAAACCCGCATTAGACGAAATGCACAGTGTAGTACATTGTATATAAGTGAGTTGCACTGAAAAACTTAGAATTTACTGAAAAACCCGCATTAGACGAAATGCACAGTGTAGTACATAGTATATGAGTGAGTTGCACTGAAAAACTTAGAATTTACTGAAAAACCCGCATTAGACGAAATGCTCAGTGTAGTACATTGTATATGAGTGAGTTGCACTGAAAAACTTAGAATTTACTGAAAAACCCGCATTAGACGAAATGCACAGTGTAGTAAATAGTATATGAGGGTGTTGCACTGAAAAACTTAGAATTTACTGAAAAACCCTCATTAGACGAAATGCACAGTGTAGTACATAGTATATGAGTGAGTTGCACTGAAAAACTTAGAATTTACTGAAAAACCCGCATTAGACGAAATGCACAGTGTAGTACATTGTATATGAGTGAGTTGCACTGAAAAACTTAGAATTTACTGAAAAACCCGCATTAGACGAAATGCACAGTGTAGTACATAGTATATGAGTGAGTTGCACTGAAAAACTTAGAATTTACTGAAAAACCCGCATTAGACGAAATGCACAGTGTAGTACATTGTATATGAGTGATTTGCACTGAAAAACTTAGAATTTACTGAAAAACCCGCATTAGACGAAATGCACAGTGTAGTACATTGTATATAAGTGAGTTGCACTGAAAAACTTAGAATTTACTGAAAAACCCGCATTAGACGAAATGCACATTGTAGTACATAGTATATGAGTGAGTTGCACTGAAAAACTTAGAATTTACTGAAAAACCCGCATTAGACGAAATGCTCAGTGTAGTACATTGTATATGAGTGAGTTGCACTGAAAAACTTAGAATTTACTGAAAAACCCCAATTAGACGAAATGCACAGTGTAGTACATTGTATATGAGTGAGTTGCACTGAAAAACTTAGAATTTACTGAAAAACCCGCATTAGAAGAAATGCACAGTGTAGTACATTGTATATGAGTGAGTTGCACTGAAAAACTTAGAATTTACTGAAAAACCCGCATTAGACGAAATGCACAGTGTAGTACATTGTACATGAGTGAGTTGCACTGAAAAACTTAGAATTTACTGAAAAACCCGCATTAGACGAAATGCACAGTGTAGTACATTGTATATGAGTGAGTTGCACTGAAAAACTTAGAATTTACTGAAAAACCCGCATTAGACGAAATGCACAGTGTAGTACATAGTATATGAGTGAGTTGCACTGAAAAACTTAGAATTTACTGAAAAACCCGCATTAGACGAAATGCACAGTGTAGTACATTGTATATGAGTGAGTTGCACCAAAAAACTTAGAATTTACTGAAAAACCCGCATTAGACGAAATGCACAGTGTAGTACATAGTATATGAGTGAGTTGCACTGAAAAAATTAGAATTTACTGAAAAACCCGCATTAGACGAAATGCACAGTGTAGTACATTGTATATGAGTGATTTGCACTGAAAAACTTAGAATTTACTGAAAAACCCGCATTAGACGAAATGCACAGTGTAGTACATTGTATATGAGTGAGTTGCACTGAAAAACTTAGAATTTACTGAAAAACCCGCATTAGACGAAATGCACAGTGTAGTACATAGTATATGAGTGAGTTGCACTGAAAAACTTAGAATTTACTGAAAAACCCGCATTAGATGAAATGCACAGTGTAGTACATTGTATATGAGTGAGTTGCACTGAAAAACTTAGAATTTACTGAAAAACCCGCATTAGACGAAATGCACAGTGTAGTACATTGTATATGAGTGATTTGCACTGAAAAACTTAGAATTTACTGAAAAACCCGCATTAGACGAAATGCACAGTGTAGTACATAGTATATGAGTGAGTTGCACTGAAAAACTTAGAATTTACTGAAAAACCCGCATTAGACGAAATGCACAGTGTAGTACATTGTATATGAGTGAGTTGCACTGAAAAACTTAGAATTTACTGAAAAACCCGCATTAGACGAAATGCACAGTGTAGTACATTGTACATGAGTGAGTTGCACTGAAAAACTTAGAATTTACTGAAAAACCCGCATTAGACGAAATGCACAGTGTAGTACATTGTATATGAGTGATTTGCACTGAAAAACTTAGAATTTACTGAAAAACCCGCATTAGACGAAATGCACAGTGTAGTACATTGTGTATGAGTGAGTTGCACTGAAAAACTTAGAATTTACTGAAAAACCCGCATTAGACGAAATGCACAGTGTAGTACATAGTATATGAGTGAGTTGCACTGAAAAACTTAGAATTTACTGAAAAACCCGCATTAGACGAAATGCACAGTGTAGTACATTGTATATGAGTGAGTTGCACTGAAAAACTTAGAATTTACTGAAAAACCCGCATTAGACGAAATGCTCAGTGTAGTACATTGTATATGAGTGAGTTGCACTGAAAAACTTAGAATTTACTGAAAAACCCCAATTAGACGAAATGCACAGTATAGTACATTGTATATGAGTGAGTTGTACTGAAAAACTTAGAATTTACTGAAAAACCCGCATTAGACGAAATGCACAGTGTAGTACATTGTATATGAGTGATTTGCACTGAAAAACTTAGAATTTACTGAAAAACCCGCATTAGACGAAATGCACAGTGTAGTACATAGTATATGAGTGAGTTGCACTGAAAAACTTAGAATTTACTGAAAAACCCGCATTAGACGAAATGCACAGTGTAGTACATTGTATATGAGTGAGTTGCACTGAAAAACTTAGAATTTACTGAAAAACCCGCATTAGACGAAATGCACAGTGTAGTACATTGTACATGAGTGAGTTGCACTGAAAAACTTAGAATTTACTGAAAAACCCGCATTAGACGAAATGCACAGTGTAGTACATTGTATATGAGTGATTTGCACTGAAAAACTTAGAATTTACTGAAAAACCCGCATTAGACGAAATGCACAGTGTAGTACATTGTGTATGAGTGAGTTGCACTGAAAAACTTAGAATTTACTGAAAAACCCGCATTAGACGAAATGCACAGTGTAGTACATAGTATATGAGTGAGTTGCACTGAAAAACTTAGAATTTACTGAAAAACCCGCATTAGACGAAATGCACAGTGTAGTACATTGTATATGAGTGAGTTGCACTGAAAAACTTAGAATTTACTGAAAAACCCGCATTAGACGAAATGCTCAGTGTAGTACATTGTATATGAGTGAGTTGCACTGAAAAACTTAGAATTTACTGAAAAACCCCAATTAGACGAAATGCACAGTGTAGTACATTGTATATGAGTGAGTTGTACTGAAAAACTTAGAATTTACTGAAAAACCCGCATTAGACGAAATGCACAGTGTAGTACATAGTATATGAGTGAGTTGCACTGAAAAACTTAGAATTTACTGAAAAACCCGCATTAGACGAAATGCACAGTGTAGTACATAGTATATGAGTGAGTTGCACTGAAAAACTTAGAATTTACTGAAAAACCCGCATTAGACGAAATGCACAGTGTAGTTCATTGTATATGAGTGAGTTGCACTGAAAAACTTAGAATTTACTGAAAAACCCGCATTAGACGAAATGCAGTGTAGTACATAGTATATGAGTGAGTTGCACTGGAAAACTTAGAATTTACTGAAAATCCCGCATTAGACGAAAAGCACAGTGTAGTACATTGTATATGAGTGAGTTGCACTGAAAAACTTAGAATTTACTGAAAAACCCGCATTAGACGAAATGCAGAATAGTACATAGTATATGAGTGAGTTGCACTGAAAAACTTAGAATTTACTGAAAAACCCGCATTAGACGAAATGCACAGTGTAGTACATTGTATATGAGTGAGTTGCACTGAAAAACTTAGAATTTACTGAAAAACCCGCATTAGACGAAATGCAGAATAGTACATAGTATATGAGTGAGTTGCACTGAAAAACTTAGAATTTACTGAAAAAACCGCATTAGACGAAATGCACAGTGTAGTACATTGTATATGAGTGAGTTGCACTGAAAAACTTAGAATTTACTGAAAAACCCGCATTAGACGAAATGCAGTGTAGTATATAGTATATGAGTGAGTTGCACTGAAAAATTTAGAATTTACTGAAAAACCCGCATTAGACGAAATGCACAGTGTAGTACATTGTATATGAGTGAGTTGCACTGAAAAACTTAGAATTTACTGAAAAACCCGCATTAGACGAAATGCACAGTGTAGTACATAGTATATGAGTGAGTTGCACTGAAAAACTTAGAATTTACTGAAAAACCCGCATTAGACGAAATGCACAGTGTAGTACATTGTATATGAGTGATTTGCACTGAAAAACTTAGAATTTACTGAAAAACCCGCATTAGACGAAATGCACAGTGTAGTACATTGTATATGAGTGAGTTGCACTGAAAAACTTAGAATTTACTGAAAAACCCGCATTAGACGAAATGCACAGTGTAGTACATAGTATATGAGTGAGTTGCACTGAAAAACTTAGAATTTACTGAAAAACCCGCATTAGACGAAATGCACAGTGTAATACATAGTATATGAGTGAGTTGCACTGAAAAACTTAGAATTTACTGAAAAACCCGCATTAGATGAAATGCACAGTGTAGTACATTGTATATGAGTGAGTTGCACTGAAAAACTTAGAATTTACTGAAAAACCCGCATTAGACGAAATGCACAGTGTAGTACATTGTATATGAGTGATTTGCACTGAAAAACTTAGAATTTACTGAAAAACCCGCATTAGACGAAATACACAGTGTAGTACATAGTATATGAGTGAGTTGCACTGAAAAACTTAGAATTTACTGAAAACCCCGCATTAGACGAAATGCACAGTGTAGTACATTGTATATGAGTGAGTTGCACTGAAAAATTTAGAATTTACTGAAAAACCCGCATTAGACGAAATGCACAGTGTAGTACATTGTATATGAGTGAGTTGCACTGAAAAACTTAGAATTTACTGAAAAACCCGCATTAGACGAAATGCACAGTGTAGTACATAGTATATGAGTGAGTTGCACTGAAAAACTTAGAATTTACTGAAAAACCCGCATTAGACGAAATGCACAGTGTAGTACATTGTATATGAGTGATTTGCACTGAAAAACTTAGAATTTACTGAAAAACCCGCATTAGACGAAATGCACAGTGTAGTAAATAGTATATGAGTGTGTTGCACTGAAAAACTTAGAATTTACTGAAAAACCCGCATTAGACGAAATGCACAGTGTAGTACATAGTATATGAGTGAGTTGCACTGAAAAACTTAGAATTTACTGAAAAACCCGCATTAGACGAAATGCACAGTGTAGTTCATTGTATATGAGTGAGTTGCACTGAAAAACTTAGAATTTACTGAAAAACCCGCATTAGACGAAATGCAGTGTAGTACATAGTATATGAGTGAGTTGCACTGGAAAACTTAGAATTTACTGAAAAACCCGCATTAGACGAAAAGCACAGTGTAGTACATTGTATATGAGTGAGTTGCACTGAAAAACTTAGAATTTACTGAAAAACCCGCATTAGACGAAATGCAGAATAGTACATAGTATATGAGTGAGTTGCACTGAAAAACTTAGAATTTACTGAAAAACCCGCATTAGACGAAATGCACAGTGTAGTACATTGTATATGAGGTGAGTTGCACTGAAAAACTTAGAATTTACTGAAAAACCCGCATTAGACGAAATGCACAGTGTAGTACATAGTATATGAGTGAGTTGCACTGAAAAACTTAGAATTTACTGAAAAACCCGCATTAGACGAAATGCACAGTGTAGTACATTGTATATGAGTGAGTTGCACTGAAAAACTTAGAATTTACTGAAA